>NC_083765.1:32615703-32890703 GCF_963514075.1 Conger conger | reverse complement strand
AAAGAACAGTCGCTTGTGTTTCTCTCTCTCTCTCTCTCTCTCTCTCTCTCTCTCTCTGCAGATAACAGAGGTTATCTACCTGGAGCTGACCGCTATCCAGGCTGATGTGGACACAGCAACAATTTATTCCACACCTGGCCTTCCTGCTGCCCCCGCTGTGCTCAACGAGTGCCCATCAGTCTGCACCACAGAATTCCTGTGTTAGCAGTGTGCACCATAGAGTTTATCTGTTATCAGTCTGCACCAGATAATTCCTGTGGTAGCAGTGTGTACCATAGAGCTTATCTGTTATCAGTTTACATCATACACCGTTGTGGTAACTGTCAACATCATAGAGTTTTGGAGTCATCAGTCTACACCATAGAGTGTCTGAGTTAATGGTCAACACCATAAAGTTTCTATGTCATCAGTCTGCACCATAGAGTTTCTGTGTCAAATCTCTACCCCAGTGTGCCCATGTATTAAAATTTTTAATGGTACTATGCGTCAAACGGAGTGAGAGGAGACGGGCAGCGCCAGGCCGCAGGGCGATATCGGAGCGCGGGGAGGGGAATGACCTTCATATTAGAACAGCGGTCTGAGGTGACCGGCTGGAAATGTCAGGCTGTCAGACTGCAGTAGGCCACACTGGCAGTAACCCGGTCAGCACCTGGAAAGACGTCCTCTAATTAACAGCGTGTTCTGCCATGTTGGATCAGGCGGGAACGCGGCGCCCGTCGGAGCGCGACACGCGCTCGCTCTCGCCACGGAAACGCACCGGGTACACAGAGCCGCACCTCTCCCCTGACCTTTGGATTGTCACCAGAAACGGAACGCATTTCCATCCCAAACCCAGCTGCACAGGTGCTGAATTATTCATCCGGGGGGATTTTCATTATAAGGGCAGAAACTTTTCCACAGCTCTCGAGTGTCAGACGTCAGACATATGGCTCGCATGCGGAAGGCCAATCTCACGCTCTTGCGGCTGGGTCTGAAATGTGACGCATTTCAAAAACAGCCATCGCGCTGTTTATGCCGCAGCTCAGGTGGCCATTTCAATCGCTGAACAAATTGTGTTGTCACCGTGTTGGGATGTCCCACATGAATACACAACAGCCTACACCATAACATAGTCTGTGTTAACCGTCTACTCTACACCATAGAGACCATGTTAATAGTTAATATTATTTAAATTAAAACACAAGAAGTATCAATACACAGTACCTGAAGGGTTTGTCAGACAGGACTAGGCTAGCACCTGTGGAATATAAGCACAATTAGCCGTCCACTGTGCGATTGCATTATAGCTGGATTAGCGTGCATGATGCTGGTGCGTGTTCTCTGCATTTGCTTCCCTGCTCCAGGAATAGAAGCACACTGATCTTCACGGGTAATAGAAAATCGCACACAATGCCACAGGAAAACAGAGGTGAAGGGGTCATTGCTCCTGTCATGACGTGCCTAGTCCTTGAACTATGTGATTTAATGCGTGCTCTGTACGAGATTGGTTTAGAAATTGTGTGATGCAGCATGAATTTAGAATACTGTTTTATTTTTTTTTAAGTGACTGATGTATTGATGAAAACCACCACCAATCATGTGAATCACCAGAACTCAATAAATGTACAAAATGGATACAAAATATATAAAAATACATAAAAAGAGAAATGACCATGATTCTCTTCCCAAAAATCCCAGTGCTCGGTGTGTACTAAATTGAACCATTGAGCACTAGAACATAATGGTTTATAGAAAGTGTGGAGACTTTAAGATAAAACTCCAAGTGACCTCAACACCCCAGGTTTCTGTACCTTTTTTTTAAAATACAACTCTCAGGACTTTACCAAAATTAAATTGAGGATGTAGAAACGCATGTTACTCCTCTGACAAACTGTTAAATGTTAATCTGAGCACCACATCTATGGAAACGGCATTTCTGCCCAACTCCATTTACTTAAAATAATGCACTGTTATTTCATTTCGCACTTACAAGCTACGTGTCATGTTCTGAACTAAGGATCATGTAGGGTAGATATTAAATACCTGAACGCATTATCACGTCTAACAGTGCTTTCACTGGTACCTTTTGAGGAACCCAGCCAAGCATTCTGTCGTTACTCAAATTGGACTGCCCTAGAGGATGCTGTGGGTGTCTACTCGGTGAGAGCTGGCCAGGAATTTCAAAGTGTTTGATAGCTTTCAGCTTTCATCTGAGTACATGACCTGAGGATCACTGGACGGCTGGCAGCCATGTCCGTGGGGGAGGGGCTCTCTTGGAGATCAAAGGTAAGTAGTTTAACCCCAGGAGGATGGCAGTTGGGTGGGTGGTGGGGAGCGGGGGCACCCCAAAGTGGCACTCCTATTGGGTCACAGGTGTCAGTGAGAGAATTCTCATCTCACGTCTCTCTCCCTCTCTCCCTCTCCCCCTCCCCCTGACCACCACCCCCACAAACACACACATCCCCGTGGAAATAATTGTGTCGCTGCATGCAGAAGGCTTGAACCGACATAGATTGTACAGTCTGCAGTGCAACCATATGGAGACACAAACTCCATACATTCTACTGGACCACATGACTACACCACCAAACCCAGGTCTAACCAAACCAGTGACTGACAGGCAAGGGGGGGCCCTTCCACTTTCTTTGGGACTTGAGATTTTATCTGTTTTCAACTACAGGATTATTTTCACATAAAAATCAGAGTACAAATCTGTTTCTCCTCCTCTCATCTCATTTCCAACTGTCATACTGGTGCAAAGCAGAGCAATTCACACCCTGACAGTTGGCCAGGCTCTGCTCTGAGAGTAGGCGGTGTGTCGCTTCCCGGGGACTCTCTCCCTCCTGACCTGTCCCTCCTGTCTGTCTGAGACTGAAGGACAGCTGCCACCAGGGGGCGCCGAGCCTCCGAAGGCGCAGTCCAGGCTGACGAGAGGCTACCGCGCCGACCTTGCGTCTATGCATCCTAGCGGGGTCAGGCGGGCTCGCTAATCATTTCTAATTAAGAATTCATTTTTAATTATGAATTATGCATGCGTTTTTAATTAATCGAATGTTCTGCTTTTTTTCCCTTCCTCCTCTGAGATCTCAATCTAATTACGCGGCAGCAAGTGAAGGAGAGCAAGTCCAACCCTCACCCTCCTGATGAACCCTGTTTACATTGTGTACCTACACAGGTACTGGACAGACTACAGCAGCTGAATACACTCATCGTGGCTCTGCCTCACCGTGACTGCCCAAGCTGAGGAATAACACTGTGTCTCTAACACCTCTATACACCATGGTAGGGATGAGGTAATGTGTTAGGCTGGGACAGTGTCTGTACACTATGGTAACAGTGAGGTAAGGTGTGAGGTGGGGTAGTGTCTGTACACCATGGTAACAGTGGGGTAAGGTGTGAGGGTGGGCAGTGTCTGTGCTGCATGGTAACAGTGAGGTAAGGTGTTAGGGTGGGGCAGTGTCTGTACACCATGGTAACAGTGAGGTAAGATGTGAGGTTGGGGCCATACCTGAAAGCTTAATAAGCAGGTCAGTAGCGGTCTTGGCGGTCATGTTGGGGATGAAGAGGGAGGCAGCAGGAGGGACAGGGGAGCTGGCGACGCTAGCTGGCCGCTCCCTGTGCAGGGAGAAGGGTGAGAGAGTCGACACCTCTTGTTCCAGGGGCTCCTCCTTGATGTGGGCGTGGTTTGGGGCCTCCCCAGGCGATGGCAGGAGCCGGGGATCGTCCGGATCGAGGGGAGAGCCCCGCCCCCCTGAAGCGCCCCGTGACGACGCCCCGCCCTCGTCCTCGGTGTCCGTGGTGACCTCGTCCTTCACCCTGGTGGGACAGTGCTGGTGGCAGCGCATGTGCAGTTTGAGGCTGAAGTGGCGGGAGGAGGTGAAGGGGCACTGCTCACAATGGAATGTCTCTCCGCGGTCCTGGTGCTGGTGGACCTGTGGGGGGAGAGACCCACTTTACCATCACACTACTGGGTGACCATGGTAGAGCAGCAAGGTAGGAGATTCAAATGTCTTTTTTTAGCTTTCCTGTCCAGTGTTTTCAGTTTTATATGACAGGACAATGTAGAGCAGAGATCATCAAATCATGATCTTCGAGGGCTGTGGACTGCTGGTCTAACACCCTCCCTTTATCTGGGAGTCAGTAGTGAAGACGTAATGCAGTAGCATTAATTGTTAATTACCAGGGAGAACAGAAAACCAGGACTAGATTTGAATTTGAGGGCCATATTTGATGATCCCTGGTGTAGGTACACAGGAAGAATGGAGAGTGAGAGAGGCAGAGTTTTGCATGTGGACAGTCCTCGGCAGGCTATGTCACGATACACCCCGATTCAGGGCCATTTTATTCACTATAGTGGGATGTCTGGTGGACCTGCAGGGTAGTTGTTTGTGCATTAGCTGCCCCTTTCACTATCACAGGACCCAGTGCTGGCACTAGGGGGCAGGAGCTTGAGTTACCTTCATGTGGGACTTGAGATTGTCTTTGCGGGCGCAGCGGAAGGGGCAGAGAGGGCACTGGTGGCTCTTGACGCCGGTGTGGATCACCATGTGTCTCTTCCAGTAGCTCTTCCTCTTAATGACCAGGCCACACACCGGGCACTGGAAAGGCTTTACTCCGTCATCGGGAGACCCTGGGAGAGATCAGAGAGAACGAAACTCAGTGTGTCTCTCTCATAGTTCTCTCAATGCTGGGAAACCGGCTGTGCTATATGACTCATATCTACTCTACACACCTGCTGTATCCCACAACTTACTGCAGACAGACCTGCTGAATCCCTCATATACCAACTCACGACAGACCTGCTATATCTCTCATATCTCCTCACTAGAGACATGTACTCCCTCTCATATCTCCTCACTAGAGAGACTTGTTCTTGCCATGTCATATCCCCTCAATAGCATGGCTTGCTGTCACTCTCATATCCCCTCTAGAGACATGCTGTATCTCTCCCTTATCCTCTCTCTAGAGTGACCTGCTCTCTTCCCCATATTCTCTCAATAGAGAGACCTACCCTCTTTCCCATATTCTCTCAATAGAGAGACCTACCGTCTTTCCCATATTCTCTCAATAGAGAGACCTACCCTCTTTCCCATATTCTCTCAATAGAGAGACCTGCCCTCTTTCCCATATTCTCTCAATATTCTCATGGCAGAGACACCTGTGGCGTGGCTCTCATATACCTTTGTCTGAATGTCTCTTGTATCTCATATGCCTCTTTTTAAACTTTACTCAGTCACAGGTGACGCATACCTCTTATAGCACAGACTGGCGTTTATTTTAGGTTTACACTCTATCAAGACTATTGCTCTGAGTAATTTAAATAGAATACCATTTCAACATTCTATATCATCATGGTCATGGTTATTGTTTCCATTACTGATCAGGCCATTTACCAAGAACCTACACTGACAAATTAGTACTGCTTAACTAGCATTCAATACCGTGTTCCTAATAAAATGTGGACATGGGAGTTTGGTGAAATGGAATGTTAAGCTACTTATTGACCTGGGGGTTATGAGAAGACAATCTTCAGTATTTGCAACAATAAACCAGCACCTGTGGCCTCATTGCAATGAACAAATGCCCTAGGGGCTGGCAAGAAGTCACATGCTAACAGGCTAACACATTGCTACTGTGAGCGAATGGAGGAACACACAAACAGGCATTGTCTCTGTGAGGGAGAATAGAAATGAGCACTCTCAGGCTAAGCCATTGTCTGTGAGAGAGAATGGAGGATTACAGTCAAAGGCTTGTACACCGTCATTGCAATGGAGAAAGGAGAAATGTAACAATAGGCTAGCTTGTCTTCTCAGTGAGTGACAATGGAGGAGCAGACAAACAAGCTATGGCACAATCTGTGAGGAAATGGGGGAGCATGCTCACAGCCTGGCCCTTCGACCGCGCTCACTATGTGCGCCCTGGAATCAGGAGAAAGATATGCACGGGACTCGGATGTCTGTACGCACTCCAACTGGCCCTGTTCGAGGCTCTTGGTAGTGACCCTGACCTAGTGGAGGCCACATCCCAGAGGTTTGTGCATTGACGTAGAGACACTGCACTGCCTGACCCCCACAGTGACCTCTGACCTCAGCAATCCATGGGCACCCAATCCAAACCCCTCCTGGGGTCAGGTCAGCGTTACTAAAGAAGGGGTTAACTGAAACGCAGCTATCCACATATTGCATTTGGTACACTATGCCAGTTATTACTCTGTACAAAATCATATTAACAGGGGGAAAAATATACTGAATAAAAGAGACCTGATCTAATTTAAGATTCAAATATATACAGCACGTCCATGCTCTGAACACTGACTGACTGATGGACTTCCTGTTGCTGTGACTTCATGCTTGAATGAGATGTGTGTCGCTGCTGTTGCTACTACTGCTCTACCTTGGATCTTTCCTGTTTTGTATATTTTTCAAACCTCTGTGGCTTCGAGTGCAGTTATCAAAAACCTTGGTGTCACTTTTGATCCTGAGCTATCTTTTGAAATGGATATAAAAAACTTCAAAGATTGCTTTCTTTCACTTCAGGAATATAGCCAAAATTACATGATGCTGAAAAGTTCGTCCAGATTTGATTATTGTAATGCCCTCTCGTCAGGATGTGCAAATGCCTCCTTAAAGCCCATACAGCTCATTCAAAATGCAGCTGCTCATATTTTAACTAGAAACTACCTCCTCTCATCTCATCCCATTAAATTTAGCATAGGTTTCAAAGTACTCCTCCTCACATTTAAGGTTTAAATGGGCTCGCCCCTCCCTATCCTAAGAACCCGATTGACCCACTGAAATTCGCAGAGCAGACTATCTCTACTAAGTCTAGGCATAGATCTGACCTATATAGTAAATCCTTTAGTTGATACGGCTTGGTGTTGGCATGAATCATAGAGTCTCTAGTGGACTAAGTGGTCTTTGCTGTCACTACATCATTACATGGACCCTCTGTGTTGAGTGGATCTAGCTGTGGTCTGGTGTTGATCGCCTTAGGGTTGCCCTCATGTCTGTTCTCGTCCCTTACCTCTTGTCCCCTAGTTATGCTGCCATAGTGTCATTCCGCTTTTCCCTTATTGCACACAGGCACCTCTTTCCCCCCTTTTCTGCTGTCCTGCTTCTCTTTTTAAATTTTTGCCACTTACCATCCACTAATCATTGTCTTATTTTTGCCCTCCTCCCCCTGCTCCGGGCTCTGGCCTGGAGCTGTAGCTCAAGCACCAGAACCTGACCCTGGCTATAGCTAACATGCTACTTCTGCCAAGAAGCGGACTTTCCCGGATTTATCATCTATATTAGTCTTATTTGCATTATTTATTTGTATAATTGTTGATTTAATTTATGAATTGTATTTAATTTATTTATATATTACATATAACACTACTGTTAAACTCACTGTTTGGCCAGTGCAGGCCAAAAGCAGATAGGCTCCCCCTCTGAGCTGTGATCTGCTCAAGGTCTCTTCCTGTTAGTCAGGGAGTTTTTCCTTGCCACTGTCACCCTAGGCTTGCTCTGAGGGGGTCTCAGGCCTGGGTGCTTTGAAAAAAAAAAAAAAAGTATATATATCCTAATAAAATAGAATTTAATGAAACTTAATTGAAAAGACTAATTATGACCTGTCAGTTGATTTTCATTTTAAGAGGATTTACTATCCTCTTAAAATGTCCAAATATCTAAAGCACAATTTTAACTTCAACTGTCAGATTATGAAGAGTGACAGCTTTACAGTAATACCATTCAGGAAGTACAGTAGAGGGTTCAATATTTAAAAAAAATATTGTAAGTGCAAACACCATTAAAAACAAGGTGGAACATGACCTTGGGTGTAAAAGGACGCAGTGCAGTGCAAGATTTTTCGAACAGAAATAGAAAGGTCTGAACTGAATGTGCCTTGGTGAAGGTACGCCAGAGGGAGAAAGACGATTATCGATCTGCAAACATACCTCATGCTATGTAATTCTGCAAATCTGCTTTATTCGAGGTGACAGGATTCTAGGCTCTAAATCTCAGCAGCTGTGATAAAACAGACAGCTTTGTGGAATTAAAATATGCAGGAACACTTGTTGGTACGACCCGCTGTACTGAGGCATTACATTGCTGGATTACTGCTTACAGGAGATTGCATGAGAGAAGGATCTAATTTCACTTTGATCACAATTAATAAACCGGTGGTCTATAATCCTGGTCCTTTATTTTCCTTTAAACTCAGCAACCCTCAAGGCTAGTAGTACTGCTGGTTGTCTTTTCTATATGATGGCTAATGAATCATTTAACGCCACTGATTTGCCAGAGATTTAAATCACCTGGTCACCCAGATATGAATCCTGATTAGTGGGGAAGAATGAAAACCAGGTTGCAGACACCTGCACTAAACGACAACATGGACAGAGAAAAACAAAGTGTTAATGTTTGCTTAGAGTCCACTGCACACATACGGAAATTACCTCCCTGGCTGCTGGCTTTGGACTTGCCCTTTGGGGTCGTGGGCACAGACAGCAGGTCCAAGGTGTGGTTCTGGTTCTTGTCTGGCAGGGGTTTGACGTCCTCCCGAGGTCCCAGAACCATCGACGGCTCCTTCTTATCAGACAGGAGGCAGCCGGCCGCGCGAGCTGCCACCTCCTTCAGGAGCGCGGCCGAGGACGTCATGGAGACCAGCGAGAGGAAGGTTCCCTGAGGGGCCTCAGGCTGGGCCCCGGGCAGGCCCCTCTCGCTCACCTTCTTGGAGAGGGCCGCCAGCGTGGAGCTGGCCGACTGCGTGCTGAAGGGGGAGGCGAAGGCGTCAAAGCGGCCCGCCTCCTCGGTGGCCATAGAGGAGACGGAGGAGGAGCAGGAGGAAGAGGAGGAAGAGGAGGAGGACAGTGTCATGGCCGCACCCTTGTCCTGCAGCACAGCGTTGGCCGCCGCCTTCAGCTTGAGGATGGCCGAGTCCGGCGACAGGCTGGTGGGGGCGGAACAGCCGCCAGGAGGCCACGCTTCCAAAGACCCCGCCCACGCCGGGCTGCCGTTGGCATCTGCCGCCGGGCTGAGGCGCCTGCCCGCTTCCTGCTTGACGGACCCGGGGGAGGGCGTGGCGGATTGGCCAGAGCCGGCCAGCTTGCGGGCGAGAGCGCTGAGCTGCTGCTGCGCATGATTGGTGGACGGGGAGAGGGCCAGGGGCAGGTTGGGTGAGGCTCCTCCCCTCCCCTGGGCCGCAAGCTCCCCGGCCTCCAGGAGGCGCCGCAGGTTACTGCTCATCGGGGAGCCCAGCGCCTGGGAGGCATCCCCAAACAGTGAGGACACCATGGAGGAGAACGTGTCCTGGGAGGAGACAGGTCCTGCCCTCAAGGTCTCCCTTTCCAGCCCCAGGAGGTCCAGGGAGGCCCGAGGAACAGGTGTGGGGCAGCCGGCCGAGCTCTCACCCGACACGTCCTGCTCTAGCGGGGCCTCATCCCCGTACGAGGACTCGGAGGGCGTGTCCGAGGCGTTCCCAAACCAACCGTCTTCCTTCGCTGCCGGCCCCTTGGCCACGGCCTCATCAACTCCATCAACATCTGCAACACAACAGCACAGAACACCTCTCAGGGTACACAAAACCCAATAGACACTGCACAACGGTTTAATTGTGTTAGTAAAAGGCACTGTAAACCTGTGGCCTGAAAAGCACTCTAACATCCAACATTGGAAATCTGAAACCAAAAAATGAAACTAAACCGGAATGCTACATTTTGAGATCCTTCCCCTGGCTGAATAAGTGTCGTGACTGCAGGTCCCCCTTGGGTCTGAAGCATTGCGCTGACCTCCATTGCGCAGGCAACCCTCCAGTAAGCTGGGCCCACAGTTTACGGGCAAGCTTCCTTTGGCCCTATCCTCCGAACTGCCAGCTAACAGGAAGCCAGTGTACCAGGAAAGCACAGCTGAACACAATTAGAACCGCAGCCTGATAGAACAAACAGACCTTGAACCGAGTACCATCTAACGCTGCTCAAGTTTCAACAGGTGTATTTTTTTGCGAGTGCCTCTGCCAAATACGACCGGAGATACACAGTCTATTAAAAAAATTCCCTGTTTTGGAGAGGAAACCGCACATTTCCCTGGCATGACAAGGCTACAGTAGAGTACAGTCTTCATTTTAACTATATTATTCCCAGGATCTGAAGGAGTTTAGTAAAGGGGTTACCATGGTGACGGGCTCTCCTGGGAGGATAGGCAGCAAAGATTAGGGTAATGGAGGTTACAGAAGAACATTAATATTCATGAGCTGGTAGATACCACCAGGGAGCCAATGAGGAGAGGGTTAAGGTCAGCAAGGATCATTAATATACACTTCATGTTTCAATATTCATAAGCAAAACATTACAGCTTGCCAGAGGAGGGTGAACAAAGAAAGCGAATATTGCTGATAAGTGTGAATCCACTCTGGAAAAGAGGTACCATAGAGATGTTAACATAGAGAGGTACCATAGAGATCTTGCTCTTTGGACAAACTGTACATCAGATTTTTCTGCTTCCATTACTGTGTCCGTTTTTTTTACACTGAACCCAAATTTCGAACAAAGTACCAAAACACAGCATTAAAACTGTTCTACAGCTCTCTGAAAAAAAACCATGAAACCCCCGGTACGTGAACTCACTCTCCTCCCTCTCGCTTGCATGCGATGGAGGCCTTTGCCTCAGCGACCCTTGTGTGACCCCTGTAGGCCGCTCTCTGTTTACACTGAGGGAACGGCTGGTTGCTAGGCGACCGCACCTCAGTGACCCGCAGGGATCATCACGGTCACTGCACACCTGGCCATTATCCCCGTTCGCTGTTACGACAGCCTGACCGTACTCTGACCACACACTCAAGACACAGCTCACCCTACGGCAAACCTTACAGCAGCTCAGAGTGTTGTTTGTCCGGTCATAAAGTAAGGGCACAGATACCATACAAACCACACAATGGTCATGACATGTACAACACAACAGAAAACATATGACAAAATACATCCCTTGCCATATACCAACAGTCAAAATTCCAATACCACAAATATTCATAATCATGTACACAGTTCAATACATCTTCAGACACAGATATGACCCTTCAGCTGCTAGAGCCTTTCTGGGAGGGACCACAAGTGTTCTGTTCCTTTCATCTGCCTCAGTGTGTGATCTCTGATAATAATGTGTGAGCTAATGAGTGTGCGTGTGTTTGTGATGCATGTGAATGTGTGTGTCAGCTAATGTGTGTGCGTTCGTATGTGTGTGTGAGATGTATCCAAGTGTGTTTGTGTGTTTATGCTGGGAGAATACAAACAGCTGCAGGATGTTGAGTGTTTCAGATCTGTTACCGCTAACCGCTAACACTGGAAAACAGCAACAGCTCCTCAGTGTGTATATCCAGGATCTGGAAGCTACACTACATCCCCGAGCAGTGCAATGGAGGCAAATACCTCAGCTGACAGACAAAAGAAGATCAGAGATGTGACTGTGTGGGTCTCAGCTAGCAGAACTGGGACAGAGCAAAGATTAAAGGGGCAAATTATTATATTATTTCCTGTGTCTGTTAAAGGGAGGAGTGATAAGCAGCATTCACTTCTTGTAAGAAAAGTGCACAGCCACACACAAATACAAACACACACACACACACACACACACATACCCCTGCCTACATACGCTGATTTCAATAAATTACTTAAATATTAAATAATGAAATATGAGATGGAAATCTTTTAACAGATTAGCTGAAGCATTATCTTTACATTCAGCCATATATTAGCCTATATGTTTGACATTATGTGTCAGTAAGGATAAATATATATTTACGGTCATCATAACCTAATTAACTAGAGAAAAATAACAGCCTCGCGGTTGCATGCCTTGGCCAACATCCCTGTCTGTCCAGCAATAACAAACTTCTAAACTTCACGAATCCACAACAAGTAGAGCTTAATGTATTTGTATTGTTTTTATCCATTTCATTAAAGAATTAGAGTAGTGGAATGATAAGACCAAGAAAAATATTTGATTATTGAAATTTTTGAATAAAATTGCATGTTTCGACAACATTGTATGAATTTAGTAGCACTGCCGCCTCACAGCAAGGAGGTCCTGGGTTCGAATCCCAGTCGGCCGGGGCCTCTCTGTGTGGAGTTTGCATGTTCTCCCCGTGTTCGCGTGGGTTTCCTCCGGATACTCCGGTTTCCTCCCACAGTCCAAAGACATGCAGGTTACGCTGATTGGAGAGTCTAAATTGCCCGTGGGTATGAGTGTGTGAGTGAATGGTGAGTGTGCCCTGCAATGGACTGGCGACCTGTCCAGGGTGTATTCCTGCCCTTCGCCCAATGTATGCTGGGATAGGCTCCAGCCCCCCTAAGACCCTGTTCGGGATAAGCAGGTTAAGATAATGGATGGATGGATGGATGTATGAATTTATTTGATTTGCACGATCATTTGTTTCTGTCAAACCAACAACAATTGAAGAATATTCAAACAAAAAGTGTTTGATACGAACTCTAAAATATAAACTCAAAAGAAGATTCTCAGCTACAGTGGTAAGCAAACAAATGTCACAGTGAAGTTGACCTTTTGGTCATCACTTCATCATTTTATCCTATTAGACATTTGTGTGAAATTGTGTCATTATTAGCATATAAATTCTTGAGTTACGGCCAAAAACATATTTTGTGAGGTCACCTATACCTTTGACAACCAAAATCTAAGCAGTTCATCCTTGAGCCCAAGTGGACATTTGTGCCAAATTTGAAGAAATTTCCTCAAGGTGTCCCTGAAATATTGTGTTCATAAATATGATGTGAGGTCACAGTGACCTTGACCTTTGACCATCAAAATATAATCAGTTCATCCTTGAGTTGGAGCTTTGTGCCAAATCTGAGGAAATTCCCTCAATGTGTTCCTGAGATATTGTGTTCACAAGAACAGGACAGACAGACAATGGATGGACAACCAAAAAGCATAATGCCTCCGGCCACGGCTGTCTCAGGCAAGCAACGCTAATCCTGACCTGGACTGAGATTGGCCCATGCAAGCAGACACTCCCGCCACGGCTAGCGGCAAAGGTGAGCGTCTGTACGACACTCCATCACCTGCATGAAGACAATTCCCACTTTAGGTTTAACCTCAAACGTGGCAATTAACATTTCATTTCAGAACAAAAACAAACAAACAGATACACACGGAGACAGACACAGACACACTAAAAATGATTATAGGCATAGCCAGTGAGGACGTAGAGGACTGAGTGTGGTTGTTGTTTAGCAGCAGAGACGTACAGGTCCTTTGTGCCAGGACTCTGGCTAACTCTGGCCAGACAGCCGCGCAGTCAGACAGATTTGAGCAGGCCCATCAGGCACAGTGACCTCAGCTCCGAGGGCAAGGGTTCCTCCACAGGTCAGCGGTCATGTGATTCGCGCCGGGTCTTCCCGCCGACGCATCGTGGGCTGCGCTTGCCTTCGCTCAGCCGTGAAACTGCCCGCTCTGACCCCGAAGGCAGAGCTGGGATTTTTCCCAGATATTTTTTTTCCAGCCAATTAATAGGAAATTCTGACTTTCAGACCCTAAACGCCTCGCCTGTAGGCAGAGATTCTGCATCACGTCATAACGCATCAAGAGATTCTGTAGTCTGACAGCTGACAGCAGGAGAGACTGTTAAGCAATAAAACCAAACACCAGTGGGCAAGGGAGACATTTAGGCCGAGAAAAAAATGAGAAAGAAATCACAGAGGGGCCGGGGAACAAGCGGAGCCGCCCATTCCGAGTCCCTTACCCCACTGTCAGCACATCCAGAGAGAGAAAAGGTCACGGGCTCCTACTCAACAGAACATGCTTTTCAAAGGTTTCACCGGGCCAACTGACGACGCCAGGGCCGCGTATCCCAGCAGCCCCGGCGGCTTGTGGACGGGGGAAGAGTTAGCGAGCGGAGTGCGGGCGGTAGCGTTAATTAAGTGTCCAGCTTGGCCCTGGCAGGGGCCACAGTGCTCCAGGCTATGCTAATGAGCTAGCCCGTGGTCAGGCTTCCTTATTAAATCTGAGCGGACAATATGGCGCAATAGATGTGTCCACCCGGCACCTTTTCACAGACGACTAACAGATCAGCACGCTAATTGCATTAATTGGGATTCTCTGAGGATCTTCCTTCCTTGAAGAAAGAAAGACAGAAAAAAAAAAAACTAAATATATCCAGCTGAATAAATTCAGGGTTATAAATTGTGCCTTTCTCACACGTTAGCAGGGACATCAATCTGTGAAGTGTTCATTTCTTCCTTTCTGTTCCTTTGTTTTGTGTGAAGTAGCTTGATCCCAGAGCTAATCTGTCACCGCAAATCTGTTTTAACAGACATGGGCTGGTTGGATGTTTATGAGATTTTTGTTTACTGATGAATAAATAAACTGCAGTGAATCTTGCCTGCACTCATTCTCTCTCAGAGGGCCCACACATTGGAGCAGGTCTGCTGACGTATTAAAATGTCTAAGAACATCAGGGCTGACTGCCCCCGCTTACATTTATTTGCATTTGATGCTGAACTGTCCAGATATGTTTTTATGTGATTCTGCGTGCTCATTCTTCATTAAACAATATGGTGACAGATAATCATCTTGGGATGGTGTGGTGGCCTCTGTAGCTCCCCAGTAAGAAACACATTAAAACATACACAAAATTACCAAACAAAATAGAGAGGTGCCACAGCTGACTGAGCGCATTGTGTGGATGTACCCACCTCAGATGTGCAGTGTGTGGGTAGAATAGGTACCACTCACATTCTCATCTCCAAGAGCTATAAAATCTCTCCGTCTTTCACTACTCTGATAGGGTGTTTAGGGCAAAGTTGAGGTGGGGGGAGGGGTGGGTGGCATGCTGGTGCAGAAATGGGGGGCTTGAGTGGACCCGAGTGAGTTTTAACAATTTAGAAATCAAGAATAAATTTAAAGCATCATGAAAGCATATCAAGCTGGGACATTTTTTACAATCACCATGAAGCTTTGGGCAGCGTCAGCTTCCAAGTCCAAAATGTACGATTGCTAAATATGCTGCGCTTTTGCTTGGGCCATTTCATCTGTAACTAAACTAGCTGCAATATTGACAGCGGACTGTAAAGTTAATGACCAACCTCCATATGGATAATATGTCTTCTAATCTATTTTTAACTGATGCTGCTGTCTTTATCCAATTCCCCTTCACAGACTTGCTTACTGTGATTCTGCTCTGACCCCTACTCCTACAGTTAGAGCAGTGAATGAATTGTTTTGCATATATATATATTTTTATTCAAAAAGTGTGACAATTCACTCTTAAATGCACATTGCCATGTGGGGATTTTAGTTATGGCCATATATAACTAAATGATATATGTTCGGTCATAGGTGTATACTAGTAGTAAATAAAAATAATCAACATCATAGTTTCCCATAATCCCAATTACATTTCTGTACAAACAATCCTTATCAAAAGTCCACCAGTGACCTTACCACCAGGCAGACAGGAAGGTAAGGGCCAATTTAAAGCTTTACAAACACCTGCCCAACCTTTACCCAAGCTTTTCACCACTGTATGCCCCCATGCACTTACCCACAACTCTTTATTCACATTTCACAAAGCTATGGAGGTGAAGTCTGAAAGTACAATATGAAGTTTCAGCATTTAGCTTTGTAAACATTTAAGGAAATTAATTAAGGTTAATTTTATCTCTCCGTCAGCAAGTTGTGAGAAGTCAATCATATCTCATCAGTTCACTTCCAGGCAGTTAACTGCAGAGTGTCCAACCAATGAAACTAGGCATCTGACCATTGCTGCTTTTGGCAAACAATTTTATGTATCCTTTAATTATTTGGGTGATTTGCACTGAGATAAAAATCTTTTTCCAAGAAGCCCTGGCCAATATTTTACTACGGCATTATTATTACTTTCCTGTTGCTCATTGAGAAGTTTTTCTGGCGGCTGCAGACCTTCCTGAAGTGGTCCAGGCGTTCTGCACTGTAGCAGCCGTCACCGGGCGAAGTCTGCCTGCGGAGACGGCAGGTCAGAGCACCAGGCGCTCTGCCGGGACCGGAGAGAGACAGCCTCTCTCTCAGCGAGGACAGTGCTATATATAATGGGAGGTATGTGGTATTGAAATGTATTACACGTTACCATCTGTGTATTTTGAGCTCGACCTCGACCGTTTGTGGGCTCTTCAGGCCGGCAGCCAGAGCTGTAACAGGAGGAAGTGTTTCTGGGGGAGAATGAGACACCTCACCCACGACCGCATTGCATTCCTCTTCACACATGTACAGGCATTGACACCCCGGTTTATTTTTGCTTTCTATTTGAAGAGAACAAAATTTTTTAATAAATTAAAAAGTTAATTCCAGCACATTGGATGTGAAATTAAACAATGAATATGAGGTTAAAGTGCAGACTGTCACCTTTAATTTGAGGGTATTACATCCATATTGGGTGATCTGTATAGGAATTACATCCCTTTTATACTCATACACATTCTCCCCATTTTAGGGGACCAAAAGTAATCGGACAGTTGGCTTTTCAGCTGTTTCTGATTAGTCAGATGTATTCAATCACTTCCAATTGAATACACCAGGCTAATTGGAAAGTCAAAAGCCAACTGTCTAATTATTTTTGGTCCCCTGAAATGGGGGTACTGTGTATGAAAAGGGATGTAATTCCAATATGGATGTAAATACCCTCAAATTAAAGGTGGCAGTCTGCATGCTAACCTCATATTTAACCCCATTGTTTCATTCCAAATCCAATGTGTTGGGAGTACAGAGCCAAATAAACAGAAAAACACTGTCCAAATACTGGACTGCACCATACATATACAAACAGACACACCAACACTAAATCTAAGTATTAATTCAGGAAGTTGTTAACAAAATGGAGTATACTCCATGCATAACCACTGAACAATTTGCATTGTCACTGTAAAGAAAATGTCATATTTTTTTTTTGTTTCATAAAAATCTGTTCTATATGGATTTATGGATTTAAATTTCTATTTCATTTTTAATGTGCCATATAAAATAGAAAAAGTTCAATTAAGCATTCTTTTCCCCTTTCATTCAGCACAGCCTAATTATTGTTTATGCCCCTAATGAAAAATGTGTCATCTTTGGGTGCTGTAAAATAGAAGAATGTAGAGATAAATGTATTTTAATGAAAAAATAAGTTTCTGTCTTTCAAAAAGCACTCAGTATCACGACAGAAATCAACTATGGGTGTTCTCAGCCTATACCAATAACAAGAATAATGAAGCTATAACTACTACCCATAACAGTATACACTTCCACTACAATTAAAAGGTGTGCAATGCACAGCATGTACAAATGAGAACATAACATAAAGCACAGTTTAACGGAGCCCTTTCCTGGTTGAATGGATAAGAGGATATATTGCTGTTGATGTTGAAAATGTATCTGAGAGGTTTTAAAAATGGAACAGAATCAAAAGGATTCTGGGAAATGTAACTATGCACACATCTTAATCCAATAAAATTATCAAACACAAATAACTTTGTCTAATGGCATCTAATGAATAATCTAATGAATGGATGTGAGATATCGCCTTGTTGGTTACCTCAGCAACATAAAAAGATGTGCTAGCTTTCGGCACAAGTGTTACTGAATGCGACCCATGTCAAAATGTGTCTGGCTTCACACAGCATAACTGATAGAGAGGAAGAAATGTCTGCGAGAGACAGGGGAGCTCTCTGGCACTGTAAGTCACCAGGCTCACCGCAGTCACGCCTGATTGGATGCCCAGTCACCTGAAAAAGGCAACTTCATAAACTACTGGAATAACGGACCTCGACAGCACCTGTCACCCTTCTTAGGATGGGTCAGAACTGAGATTCTCATCAGGATTTGTCAAGACAGGGACTGGCTGCAATTGGTCAATGCAGATTATCGGAAGCTGATCAAGACTTTGACTCACTGGAATTAGTCAGACTGGGAGTGACTCGATTTTGATAGGACAGAGACTGACCTGAGCGGCATCAGTCAAGACCGAAATATATCTGAATTTCCCTGTGCTGAAACGGTTGAAAATGGTCAGGATTTGGACTTCTCAACCATTTGGGATAGAAACTTCTTGAATTGACCGAGACCATGACCACCAAACTGACCAAGACTGAGGCAAAGTCACTCACGCTGAACAACATAAAAATTAAGTAATACACATTATTATTAAGATATGCATTGGGATTCAACATTACTGTGATTGGTCATGATTATCACTGGTGGTCACTGTTGGATTGCTTTAACTGAGGCTGCTAAATCCACAGCATAACATGAGATCTGTAATTTACATTCTCCATCTAGAACAGGGGTCGGCAACCCTGGTCCTGGAGAGCCGTAGGGTGTGCTGGCTTTCATTGTTACTTGGCATTAATTGATCAATGAAAGCCGTTGATTAACCTACCTCACCTGGATTCTTGGGTCTGAATCGGTTGCTTATTTTAAGGTGGAGACGAAAGCCAGCACACCCTGCGGCTCTCCAAGACCAGGGTTGCCGACCCCTGTTCTAGAACATCTAACCTGGCATCCATCTTTTTTTTTTCTCGAAAAGCACAGAATTACATGTAAAAACTGAATCTACGGAAATAATGAAATTAGATGCATAACATCCAACTGTCTGCCAGTTGTGTCAGATTCAGGTTATGCACCAATTGTTTTATCAGTTCTGTCACGACCAGGTTATCAGTCCCTGAACAATTAGACTATGATGTAACGACTGCAATTACATTCCCGTTTGGCCCAGGAGGACAGAATTCAGACACCGTTTTACTGAGAGCCTTGTCATTGTCATTAGTTCTTAAGGTAAGTAGGTTTGGACTCAAACATTGGCTCTTACAGGCATGACCTGTATCATGGTTTTAGGAGACTAATTCTGGGATTCTGGTGAAGAATGATGAAGTGATGAATGATGAATGATGAATGATGAAGGATCTGGCAGCACTGTTGAAACATCACAGTATTAGCTTCACATTATAAAGTGCTCTTTCCTGGAGTGCCCTGCCATCACCAGCTTCAAGTAAGGTCTTGCTCCATTTTGAGCCTTTACACATGAACAATGTCTGACAAGTATGGCCAGAAAACCTCCTACTCTTAGCCTGTAGGAGGTGGACAAACCCCCAGCCTTACCAAAACAATCTGCTGAGCATGCCAAAAGAGGTTTTCAGTGGGTTTCAGTACTAATCAGGACAATTCAGGACAATTTGTACTAACCTAGAGGAACCTTCAGAAGAAACAATAAACACATATGCAACTGTCCCTTCACCCAAATGTCCACAAGATTAATGAAGCTGCAACATGAATGTGCGCTGCCATCTGAAAATGCCATCGATGAATCATTCTAGCCAAGACTCCCCTGACATGATTATAAGCCCTTCCCATGCCTTTGCTGGCTCCAGATATTCATTGCAGAAAGTCTGTTTCTGCTGTTCACAAGAATAGACATTACACTAACATAGAGTACTAAGAGTATCGTGGCTTAGCAATGATTTCTCAGCAGGCGATTGGCTGTTACACACTGTTCTAAAATCAAGAGCTCGGAAGCTTTAGGCACATTGAGATTGGTGTCGGCACTTCGCAAACAGGCTAAAAAGTTTATTATGCTTAATTAAATGTATTAGGATAGAGAGCAAGTGACACAAATGAGTTTCGGCATCAAGCCATCGTCAGTGTGCCAAAAACCAAGTGCGACAACAGAAACTGAGCAATTATAAAATGAATCTCCCCTCCAAGGTTTCAATGTCTCCCAACAGAGTACAACATCATCCCCACAAGCACAATGTTTAACACATGTCAACATCACCTCAACGACTCACCTGCAAATTGGTGTCAGGGAAAACTCAAGAGTATGTCGACCACAGCTTTTCCTGAGATGACGAGTGTGAGTTTACCTTCAAAACTATGTATTGTCCATCGCCAACCCCCCTGCACTCGGCTCATACACCTTGCTCTGAGAGCTGTCAATGCCCAGGGATGTGCACCTCGCCAACACCATTCTCCAGCTTTATACTTCGTACTGTACTAACGCTCAAGTCCAAATGGCCAGCGCTGCCGCTAAATGCATTATCTGATATGCAGACAGGACACCTGGGTTTGTGGTGGGAGGAGGTTGCCGCAGGACAGTTGCTCTCTGCCCAGGAAGTGCTGTGATTTCATCCCTCCCGCACCCCACAGATAACGTTCCAAACTGGCAGTAGTGGGCAACAACACTCCCACTCTGCTAAGAAGATATTTTAGGCCCTTCCTCACACAACCACCATTACATCAGCCTAAGTTCAAACTCATGCCATGTGTTTTTGGCAGGTCCAAGAACTTGTTTTGAACTGTGTGGTAGGTGCAAACCAAAGCTACATTTATAATAATAATGTATTCCTTTTATTCTTTTTTTTTAGAACATTAGTCTATTTTCACTTAATGATACAGAAGCCTACACCAGGGCTTCCCAATCCTGTTCCTGGAGATCCACCGTCCTGGAGGGTTTCACTCCAGCCCTAACAAAGCACACCTCATTCAACAGCTAGAGCAGGGCTGACCAACCCTGTTCCTGGAGATCTACCATCCTGGAGGGTTTCACTCCAATCCTAACAGAGCACACCTCATTCAACAGCTCCAGATCACATTGAGCCACTAATTAGTAGAATCAGGTGTGCCAAATTAGGGTTCAAATGTACAGCTACAGGATGGTAGATCTCCAGGAACATGGTTAGGCTGCCCTGGCCTACACAGTGTTGATTTTGGCTTTGGCGCCCGATCAGTCATGTTCACATCAGGGGTTTCCTCCTTTTCTTTGATTCATTTCTACATAAAAGCCTGATCATCACTAGACATGCCAGATCCATTCACTAGACACTGAGAGACAGGAGCAGGTCAGGTCCTGGCAGAGTTTCAGCACAAATTGGGAATGCCAAAAGGCTCCAAATTTAACTTCACCCAACATCCAATATTTTCGAGCCCTGGACTGGCCAAGATTGTTATCAAGACCCAGGGGTAAAGGATCAGCAAAACTGAGATACAGTACCTGCTCACAAACTGAGAATACCCACTCACACTGTTACACTGAGAACACCCACTCACACTGTGTTACACTGAGAATACCCACTCATACTGTTACACTGAGAATACCCTCTCACACTGTGTTACACTGAGAATACCCACTCACACTGTTACACTTAGAATACCCACTCACACTGTTACACTGAGAATACCTACTCACACTGTTACACTGAGAATACCCACTCACACTGTTACACTGAGAATACCCACTCACACTGTTACACTGAGAACACCCACTCACACTGCTACACTGAGAACACCCACTCACACTGTTACACTGATAATACCCACTCACACTGTTACACTGAGAATACCCACTCACACTGTTACACTGAGAATACCCACTCACACTGTTACACTGAGAATACCCACTCACACTGTTACACTGAGAACACCCACTCACACTGTTACACTGAGAATACCCACTCACACTGTTACACTGATAATACCCACTCACACTGTTACACTGAGAACACCCACTCACACTGTTACACTGAGAACACCCACTCACACTGTTACACTGATAATGCCCACTCACACTGTTACACTGAGAATACCCACTCACACTGTTACACTGAGAATACCCACTTACACTGTGTTACACTAAGAATACCCACTCACACTGTTACACTTAGAATACCCACTCACACTGTGTTACACTAAGAATACCCACTCACACTGCTACACTTTGAATACCCACCCACACTGTTACACTGAGAATACCCACTCACACTGTTACACTGAGAATACCCACTCACACTGTTACACTGAGAATACCCACTTACACTGTGTTACACTAAGAATACCCACTCACACTGCTACACTTTGAATACCCACCCACACTGTTACACTGAGAATACCCACTCACACTGTTACACTGAGAATACCCACTCACACTGTTACACTGATAATGCCCACTCACACTGTTACACTGAGAATACCCACTCACACTGTTACACTGAGAATACCCACTTACACTGTGTTACACTAAGAATACCCACTCACACTGTTACACTTAGAATACCCACTCACACTGTGTTACACTAAGAATACCCACTCACACTGCTACACTAAGAATACCCACCCACACTGTTACACTGAGAATACCCACTCACACTGTTACACTGAGAATACCCACTCACACTGTTACACTGAGAATACCCACTTACACTGTGTTACACTAAGAATACCCACTCACACTGTTACACTTAGAATACCCACTCACACTGTGTTACACTAAGAATACCCACTCACACTGCTACACTTTGAATACCCACCCACACTGTTACACTGAGAATACCCACTCACACTGTTACACTTAGAATACCCACTCACACTGTTACACTTAGAATACCCACTCACACTGTTACACTTAGAATACCCACTCACACTGGTGTAACACACTGGGGTAAGAATACCCACATACACTCTGTTTTGCTAAAGCAATCCAGTCACATCACACTCTTTATAACAATGTGACACCCAGGGCCACTGTGAGAACCCAGTAACACACTTACAGAGATGCCAAATCACACTACTTCTCACGTCAAACTGCACTGTAACACTCTGTATTACACTGAGACTGTCCCACCTATTGCTGAACTGAGATACAGTCTCACTCAGTGTTCCCCTAATGCATATAGTTACACCATACCCCTTTCATGTTAGTTTCACAAAAGTGACATTGAGGAAAATAAAACAATTAAATGAGACAAACTAGCATACTAAGACAAGATGTTATGTCATATAATAATATACTTATATATAATAGAATAATAGAAGATGTAAAAACAAACAAAGAAAATATGCTTTTGTATTCTTGTGAAAATACAATTCATGATATGATTCCCTGTGTTAGAACATGTTTCAACTTTCATCCAGACTCACAATTTAAATTTTCTTGGATTCTGAGGGCATCCGTGGTCGGATATGATTCATCAATCAATGGATATTCTATCTGTATAACCAGGCTGAGAAGAGCTTCTCCTTGATTTGCCTTAACCTATAATGACCCTACACATCGCAAAACTGACTCCTTAAGCTTTCCCGAGACCGTACAGTATGAGCTGTGCAAAATATCACAGTGTGTTGGCTGAACGGCTAACCCCTGCAAATCCAACAGCTGCAGCTGTTGAACCCTGCACTACAGATCACTGCAACGTCCGCACAGCACCACAGTCGCTTACTATTCACTGCATTGCATTCAGATCATTTTCATAACACCCTTGTGCTGGCAACCAGGTCTACTTGTTCATCGTCGTCCGTGTTCTGCTTTTACACAAAAATTGCGACAGTTAAGTCTTTGATAAATATTTCAATATTCTACCTAGTGGATCCTCTAGCGGGGAAAGTGAGCAATTGCACGTTATTATTTGCCCGATAAAAGCACAATCTAAACATCCTGGATACGTAGGGTCAAATGAACAAAAATATCGATTGATAGCTCTTTAATTTACATCTAAGACGCACCGAATATAATTGGTTATATCGTGCGGAAATTGGAAAATAAGAAAAACTCCATATCTCCGTTCTTGTCCTCGTTATTGATCGCAGTCTGTCTGCAATGAATGGCTGCGAAGGGAAGGAAAACCGTGAACTTCAGGTGACCGACCATGGCTTTGACTCCGGCAGCATGCAGACACGAACCCTTCTGATCTGGGAGGGGTGGACGAATTATCAGAGATTAAAATAGTAGATTTAGTCAGAAAATTATTTATGGACAAGAATAGGATGGCATGTCGTTCCGTGGGTTTGATCTTACGAAAGTTAGCTAGATGTGTTATACGAAGAGAGAAAATAAGTTGCAGTGCTAATGCTGGGGCACGGAAGCCTGAGTCTAGCCTGGCTTGTCTGATCCGACTGACCCTTCATTTTATTGCGGCCAGATTCTCAGATCCTCCCCTTTTGCTTCCAAGAGAGCCAGAGTTCCGCGGGCAGAATCGCGAAAACGGCTCTGCCATAATGCCATTTACGACCGATACACACGCTTACTGACCACAACCTTTAGGAGAACGGGACCTTTATTGATCATTTAGTATTAAAGATACAGCTTAAATGCACTCACTGGCGAGCTGCTGATCGCCAACATGGCTGCCTAGTACAGACCTAAAAAAGAAGAATTAACCTACTCCGTGTCTTTGTCTGTTTCACCTCTTTAACCCTAAACTACTGCGCAAAACACAAGAAGAGCCGTAAAAATCTCAGAAACCCAGAAATGGACTTACGCGAAGGCAGGCGCTTGGGTTGGTCCTGCTTCCTGCGGGGCATTGTCGCCCTTTTTCACATTCTCCTCCGTGTTTAGGGATAAGTATCAAAAATGATTTTTGTCCATTGAAATTGTGAGCGCGGCGCGGATGGCAGGGACTTGTCGTGCACCTGGCTGTCCTCGGTCTAGAGTGTATTGTTGGGAATAGGAGCACGGGAGAAGGGGGTGGTGTTGCTGTGTCTTGACTATGGCTGCTCTCTCTGAAGCTAAGTGTGTGTCTCCGAGCCCCTAACTAACACTAATGCAGGGATCAAAGGGCAGCAGTAGCGGAGCAGACACACACTCCCTCCCACTCTCTCACACACGCACACACACACACACACACACACACACACACACACACTTGCACACAGGTCTCTTCAAAGCGGCAGAATCGCGGTACACCTCGCAGAGAGAGAGATGGATAAGATACCCCCGAGGATCTAGGATCTATACCGATTGACTTAAGAGACTTACTGTATCATATGACGTTTGCATACAGTTGCATGTGTAGCTACTAGTGAATGGAAAGACTATGTGTCCTTGTTTATATAATGGATATTATTTCTCCATTTAATTAGCAACATAAATAACAAACATGCATGTGTGTCGATGATGTCACTATAACAGTACATTCAATCATTAGACCGTGTGATTTTCGGTTATTTAAATGTACGTGAAACGTGAGGTATGGGTAAAACGTACCTGAATTTATTTTATGATTTTGGTTTGATACCTTTCAGTTACCAATGATATCACCTTTTTTACTCTTTTGACCTTTATGTGCTGGCTATTTGAGGTATCATTTTCATAAAGAATAAGAATTGTATAATAATAATTGTGGTTATATTCATACTGTAAGTGTAAACGGTGCTAAAAAATTAGCAACTTCTGAGAGCTCAGGTTTCCAAGAGGAACTACAGGCATTATTAAGGTGTCATAGGTAGATGACAATTGTGGCTAAGTAGAAAAAGCTGGTAAATAACAGAACTCAGTACTTATGCTTCAATTCTTAGTGCCTGGACACATACTTAAAGATTATATTTTATACAATGCCATACTTATTGCCACAACATCAGGACATGGTTGGATGCTTTATTTATTTAATTTAATGTATTTAGTTTATCTGACAGGGAAAATGCACATTAATACAATTTCTGTAAATATGCCAGAGTTAGCCAGCAAGCATAGTTTTCATCTGTAATTCCTGGGATACATGTTTTGGCTGTGGAGGGAAACCGGAGCCCCAGGAGAAGACCCACTCGAACACGGGGAGAACATCAGAGTCCCACTCAGAGAGAATCCGGTCCAACTGGGACGCAAACCCAGAACCACCTTCTGGCAAGGCAACAGTACTAATCACTGCACTACTGTGTTCCCCAGTAGGCATGTAAAATGTATTATGTTATATGAAATTATTCCTCTATTACTCAGTTAAGTGCTCGTTTTAATTCCACCAATTCATCTTATACAGTACGGGTCAAAAGTTTGGACACCTTGGCCTTTTCTGCTTTTTCCGATTCATGTTTTATTTTCTCAGTTTGTAATCAAACAATTTATATGTGGTCAAAGTGCAGATTCTCAGCTTTTATTAAAAGGTATTTTTGTACATATTGTTTTCACCATATAGTAATTACAGTAGTTTTTATACATAGCCCCGCATTTCAATGTTTGAGACAAATTTACATAATATCAAATAAAAGAGTCATGCTTTGTATTTGGTTGCATATTGTTTGCATGCCATGACTTCCTGATATCTGTGACCTATGAACATTACCAGAATCTGGATATCATATCACAGATCTCTTTGCTGGATCTCTTTGGGAACTGGGTGGTGGGTCTTGATTTAGCTATATATTACGCCAAAAAAGTACGGAATACATTTGTTGGCTAAATGGCATTATGTCATCAAGGGTCCAAGGTATCAGATGAGCCTCAAACCATACTACAAGGGACATTTCTCCTGGCAAATTTTCTCAGTTGAACTCAGTGGAAGAATTATTCAGTAGCAGCACGGTTGTTTGAGGCTGGTTTGATACCTCGGACCCTTGATGACTTAAAGCCATTTAGAAGTAGAAAATACTTCTAAATGGCTTTAAACCTCAAAATAAGATATCCAGACTCTGGTGATGTTGAGAGGTCACAGACATCAGGAAGTCATGGTACGCAATAGATATGCAACCAAATACAAAACATGACTATTGTATTTAACATTATGTTCATTTGTCTGAAACGTTGAAATGGGGGTGCTACGTATAAAAAGGGCTGTTATTACTACATGGTGAAACCAAAATGTACAAAAATGTGGTTTAATAACAGCTGAGAATCTGCACTTTGACCACATATGAATTGTTTGATTAGAAACAGCGGAAATAAAACATTAATCAAAAAAGCCAGAAAAGGGCAAGGTGTGTCCAAACTTTTGACTGTAAAGAAATCTCCTCAAGATAATTATTCAGAATGCCTCCATCCTATTATTACATGTGTGATCTGTTGAGACATTGAGAAACTATTATGACGGTTCTTTTCTATATTCATCACTTCTGGAGTCAGGTACTCTTGGCAATGCATGCTGTT
Organism: Conger conger; assembly: GCF_963514075.1. Lineage (NCBI taxonomy): Eukaryota > Metazoa > Chordata > Actinopteri > Anguilliformes > Congridae > Conger > Conger conger. The sequence goes on along the minus strand of NC_083765.1, from coordinate 32,863,874 downwards.
GAGGCTGTGAGCTGTTGAAGTCTGACAGGCTGTGTGCTGTGGATATTCCTTCTGCATTAACACAGGCACAAGCAGCTTGTTATTATGGCAATTAGGGAATGCACTAATTACGCCTCTCAGTTGACCACAGGTGACTGACTCACACTTTGTATTTTCCTAATTAGAATACAGCACAACTTGATTAGAATCTGTTCTGTGCTTCATAATTTCCTTAGAGAGGTTGGACACACAAATGGTGAAGAAAAAGGTCTCCAGCAATAAACACAAATTCATTATGGGCTTGGGATGCCATTGGTTGTAGAAGACTATAATACTGTATAAAGCCATATAATGCTCTTTTATATGGTATATTTCATGCCAGTTAACACTCTGTTATAGAAAGAAATAGCTATTCTCTTCTTGATTTCCTGGGTGGGTGTCTCAGGTTGGCCTATTTATGGTTGTCAAATTTCAAAAGCCCAAAACACATGCCTTTTGGATTTGCTCTAATCTCTTTGAGCATAAGGGATATATTTTTTTAATGCTACTCTATTATACACTCCCCTTTACTCAGGTAATGCTGTGCTGTGCAAGTTTCAGGATGTAGTTAATAGGCCAAATAAACAACACGGAAAACAAGGCCTGATATGTTACTGGCACAGAATGTATTTGAAGGTCAGGGTCATAAATACAATTTAATGGAAGGAATAAACAGGTATATTAAAGCACATCTAGATCCTGGTCCAGGGGATAAGCCATATATGCAGGTCAGGCCAATTTGCAAAATGAGTGCTGATCTGAATCTGTCAGGTGGTTTCTATAACTCGAGAACATTGTTTGTGGAGGCGAGTAAAATAAATAAATATTTTCAGTTAGGCTTCAGTAATAATAATAAAATGAACAAACTACTACTACTACTACTACTACTACTACTACTACTACTACTACTACTACTACTAATAATAATAATAATAATAATAATAATATTAATGAAAATAATTATGTTAGTGTCTCAAATAAATCAAAGTGTAACTAACTGTACAAGAGAAGCTTAAACCAGAACTAGCATATGCATTGGCTTGTTAGACCCAGGTCTGGGAAGAGGAGTGTATGCACTGCACAAACCAAAAAATAAGTAAAGTATTTTACTGTTATATTTAAACTTGAGATCTTATTGTTATTAATTTATTTTGCTAAGTTAGACAAAAAATATAACCAATGAGATGAGACAGTTTGACTCATTCCAAGATTTGCCAATGAAGTAAGAGAATTTCACTTGTCAAGCAAGCAGTAACTTAAAACCAGCTAAAATCTACTTGAGAGAAAAAATCTAATTACAAGACTAAAACCTGTTAAGACGGACTTTTTAAAGACAAATACTTCCCTGTATGCCGTCCCCTGTTCGTTATAATACAATATATGCAGTACTGTGGGTAGGTTCTGTTGGATAGATGGCCATCCATCCATCCATCCATTATCTTAACCCGCTTATCCTGAACAGGGTCGCAGAGGGGCTGGAGCCTATCCCAGCATACATTGGGCGAAAGGCAGGAATACACCCTGGACAGGTCGCCAGTCCATCGCAGGGCACACACACCATTCACTCACACACTCATACCTATGGGCAATTTAGACTCTCCAATCAGCCTAACCTGCATGTCTTTGGACTGTGGGAGGAATCCGGAGTACCCAGAGGAAACCCACGCAGACACGGGGAGAACATGCAAACTCCGCACAGAGAGGCCCCGGCCGACGGGGATTCGAACCCAGGACCTCCTTGCTGTGAGGCGGCAGTGCTACCCACTGCACCATCCGTGCCACCCTGATAGATGGCCAATGGAATTAAAAAAGGACAACGGAGGACTGATACATTTACATTTACATTTTACATTTTACTCATTTGGCTTTTAATCCAAAGAGACTTACAAGTGCATAGGTTCTTCCACAAGCTAAAGCATCAAAAAACTATACCTTTTGATACCTGATTGGCTATCTGTTTTGGCAAGACATAATAATATGGATAAACTTTCTCTTTTTCTCCTAAACAGTCCACTAAAATACCTTTCTGAAAACATTTCAGGTGAGAAATATGCAATGCAATGGGTGAATCTTGGATATTTGATCTGTAATGCGTAGTTTGAAAGTTTGATCAGAGTTTTGAGAGCCAGGCGAGCTGTACTGACTTCCACCGCAAGGCTCTTGTTTATATGACTTGTATGACAGGCCAGGACCACTTGTAAATGTTGTTCCTACCTAAGAAAAAATTCTAAATAAGAGAAATTTGGTGTATGCTCCAAGTTCCTTTAAATCACTCGCTTTAAGCCATTAAAGCAATTGAATAACAAATCTGTTTGTTTATATAAGTGGTTCTTGCATGAGGCCCAGTGACTCGATTACATCCAAGGGTTTAATGCAAAGGTTAAAAATGCTGTGAAGAGCTTGGATATGAAATCATTAAGACTGTAATGCAAAAGCAGAAGATGAGAAGTCAGAATAAAAATCAATATTTTGCTCAGTTTTATTAATCTCTTTTGGGGCAAAGCAGTGGTGCAAATAAGACCTCACTGGTATGCTCCGAAAGAGCTACAGTGAGAAAAGATCTGTCCAGGCTTCTCATTTTCTTTTACATGGTCCGGAAAGCAGCACATCACAAGCCATTTCACTTTAAATAAGAAAAGCCTTACAATTGTGGTGGCTTTCTTGCTTGGTTGACAAAAAATAATGATTCCCATGGATTTCCTTTCCTTTTGATTAATACATTTATTTTTTGTGGCTGTTTGTTGTTGACTGTGTTGATCTTTGGAAACCCTACTGTGTGATCAAGATGTTGTCATGGTGCAGTATTTCAGTCACTGGCAGCTTTGGTCTGTCTTGTGGCCCCATACATGCTAAGCACCTAGGTAATGTTTACAACAGGACAATTATCTGATAGTAGTCATGGCAACGAGGGCATGACCTCACAGGGGGAATACAGTCTCATTACAATATTTTTTCTTGACCTACTAGCAAGAAGTGGTATTGCATTTTTTGGTTCCCACAAGGCTACTACAAGTTTGTTAATTTGATTTAAAAATGTCTAAAATTTAAAATTACTATTTATTTTTCAGCTTGTTTTTTTAAATTCAATTCAAATGCTTTTAAATCTGGAGTGAATGCCCTGCACAGAGTTAGTTGTTTCAGCTACATGTGAATTGTTCCTTATCAACTGTACTTGAGAAGGAAAAGCGGCGAGAAAAATAAATGAAAATGTGAAAATCGAGAAAATGTGATTAGGCAAATGGAATGTTCAAACGTTAGTTTGAAGCCACATCAGTTACAAACGTGGCAAATGGAGAGAGGTGGATCCACAGGTCAATTTTACGTCAGGCTTTCCAAAAATATACTTCTGTAAAATATGCACTATTGTTTTCTTGCTCAAAGGAAAGATTGGGAGTTCCTAACTTCTACTTCTAGCTTCTAGAAAGAACATTTAAGGGGCTGGAATGTCCTTAAAGATGGCAGGTCAGGAGTAAGGAAAGCAAAGAAGTCGAGAAAAATAAGTGATTGGAATGAGCCCATTGTCACAAGAACCATTTCTGTCAAATGACTGAAAGATTATGACAAGAAAACCAAACTGCCATTCCATCTGTTGGATGTTCTATCAACATAAAGTATGTCATCAATTTTCTACGAGAATTGTTGTTGTATGTATCAACATCTGCCTTAATCAACTCATAATCAACTAAAAATAAAAGTACCTTTGTAGTATTGATAATATTCTTGTCATTGTAGCCATTTTAAAAGTATACATCTGCGGTAATATAACCAGGGGTTTCCTGGATCTGATGAATTATATTCTGTGGGCAAAGCAAATGGATAAAAAAGGTTGAATCACCCTTTCTTAATCTATGAGGCTTCTCTGGGCCTTGGAGGTTATTGCTCTGCAATTTGGAGTCAATGGCTCGGCAAGAAAATCTTTCCCTCCATCTGCCTGTACAGAAGATCAGTGATCCTGCTGGTGAGAGTCCAGTAGGCTCCCCCTGTCCCTGTCAGGCAGGTCTTTCTGGCAATGGGGCTCAAAGATGTTTCTCTCTGACATGGGTGCTGAGACAGGTTTCTGTCTGGCAGTGATGCTGAGGTAGATTGCTCTGTTCCCGTATACAGTAGGGCTGAAGCTGGTTGCTCTCAATAAGACTAAGATTAAGAATTTAGTTAGCTCGGTGAAGCTTAGAGTGGGAGTGGATTTCTTTATCTGGACAATGTCACAATCATGGCGGTCTTGTCAATGATTAGCGCTAGCAAAGCCGTGTGGTCTTTCACATATATGTTTTGTCATTCATGCTAGAAAATAAATACACATTTATCCTTTCTCTCTCATGAGTTATAAACCATCACTCAAATTTAGCAAGCGATATTGCTTATTTATTCATGACAAATGCAATACCATTTGTTATAGGAGGTAGCCCCCAGCTGCTCTTAACAACAGTAGAACTGATGTGTGGCTGAAACACAGAGCACGGTGTAGTCTCATGTTAGAACAATACACAGACAGCTATGGAGGATCCAGGAAGCCAGGTTGTGAGGCACTTACAGAAAACCTGGCCTGTGGCCAGGCCACATTCATCTTAGTATCCTGCCTGTCTTCCTCTTCTGTCCAGTGCATGCTTTTGCTTTGGTGTTCGCATCTTGTTTCCATGGTGTTTTTCATCTTCAGTGACTCTCACTGCTCCCTTCCAGAACATTCTTGTAAAATACTCATTTCCATTGTTTGCAGTCCTTGAACCCCCAAGACCCGAGGTGATTCTGGCAGAAATTTTACTTACACTTGAAATTGATTGGCAGCTTGCAGGTACTTGCACAAGAACATATCGTACTTCTTTGACAAGCTATAGTATAAGATCTACATAATTTAGTCCTTGATTAATAAAAAGACTAAAACTATACTGTGTGTCATATGCTTTATCCACAGACTCATAGAGTGTATTGTTACCAGGGACCATTTTGGAAAAGTAATCCCCATGATCCAGATCATAGTTTTTTTTCAGTACCTAAAGCCTTCAGCCTTCATAGCCTTTGGCTATGTTTTTTTTTATTTTTTATAAAACAGTTGCAGAAATCATTATGTATACTGCACATTATTTTATATAACGTAGAGTATACATAATATATGAATATTTTACAAATATAATTTTAGAATTCTGCAGAAGAATATGACAGCAGTCTTCCATGAAGAAAAATCTATCAACTCAATCTTAGTTGATGTAAGTGGAAAATGTGGTCTTGGGCATTATTCCAAACTATTCCATAAATACTCGATAGGGCTCAGATCTGGTGACTGAGAAGGCTGTGATATATGGATAACTTCAGTGTCATGCTCCACAGACCACTGGCTGACTACTGTTGCTCTATGAATGAGGGCATTGCATCTAGAGACACCCCTCTGTACTGGAAAAATGGGGTGCAAATGCTCATTCAATACCATTAACTAACAATTGATGTTGACCTTGATTTCTGGCTCTCTAGGGGTATGAGTAGTATGTGTACATATGTAATCAGATATTTTAAATATATGTGCTTTCCTTTTTCTTTAATTAACATGATGTTAACATAATTTTCCAACTTGTGATCATGTATGTGCCAGCTTCAACAAAGAAAAAAAAAGTTAGCCATAGTGTTTTTGATGCCTTGCCAGCAGAGTCACCTTAAGACAGAGCTCTTAGTCTAATAGATCTACTAAACAGCCCCTGGCAGCCCCATCCCCTCTGCAATACTGTGTATATCATTAAAGTGGCTATCAGGAAAGTGCCGTCTGAAGAATGGGACAGATACATGCCCTGAATCCTGATCACGCTCTGAATTAAATATTGAAATGAGACTTACACTGGAACACCGAGCTAGCCTGTTTCACGACCAAAGAAAATCGAGTGGCACATTGAACTGAACCGAAAGAACATTTTGGCAATGTGCTGCAATGTACATTTTGTTCGGTACATGCGTCCCCAACCATCTGCGTGAAGCTTCATAAAAAGGTGAAGTTTCTCATTTTGACTTCCTAGTTCCTCACTTGTTGTTCCTCCTGATCTGATGGGCCATTAAAATCAAAGAGAGTCAAACTCAATTCGCCGAGGGAGGCATTGCTTCTGGTGATTTGTTCCACCTCATGAAGTGTTCGATCATCAAGCGCTTTAATTGCTTTGATTATTTGATTACTAAAACATACTTAACGCTCCCTTTGCCCTTTCCTGTTGAGTATTTAAAGGTGGCAGCACTTTTTCTCTCCATCAGCTGAGAAATGGCTCCTGATATTTGTGCTTCAGTAAACAGCGTTAAGCAAATGTGTGCGTTCGTTCTGCTAACAGGGGCTCTCTGGGTCTGAGACTAATAAATGTGTCATAAAGGCTTACTGTTTCTATTCTCTTCTCTGGTCCATTGAGATGATGAAGTTCTGACTGCAGTACTGTTTCCAGTCCTCTACTATGACCAGACCTTGCAGGGTGTACATAATAGCATAATATAAAAACAACATGATTTTGATAACATAATTTATAATAGTGTGTGTGTGATTGGAAAAGAAAGGCAGTGGGGGTGGAGATGCAGGAATGGTGATGCAGCTTCTGGGTGTATTTAATGACTGAACTCTTCACCTTCCCTGCTTTCACTCCGCACTTGATAAACAGATGACCTTGATCAGGGGGAGACCAACAGCAGGCAAGGCCTCCACGGAGAAGGTGCTATCAGATAACTCTCCTGTCATCTGCCCCTCGTGTACTGCCACTGAGCTTCCTGTCATGTGATCTCATTCACTTGCAGACAATCTACTGGATGTCAGAAAGGTTATCACTATCATCCCTTTCAGCATATTAAACTGCTATAAGCAAAAGATCATTTAAGATTTTACCACCATTTGCTTTAAATCAAAACCGAGGACCTAAAACATAAAATGAAAAATGCAATTTCTTAAAAGCCATTGAAACTGATTAATAAATCCATATCCATTGCAAAAGAGATTTTTTTTCCAGTAGGCTAACTGTGTACAATGTGCTCTTGCCTAGAAGTAGCGTCAAGCACAGTGATGACTGTAGTCTCTTTCTGCACATTGCACAGCAGTGGGGCCATAGGAAAACATGGAATGCGATCGTCACAACCTCCCAACGTCCTCCTAAACCACAGGACACACACATGACTCATTAGTGACTCACTCAGAGACAAATGTTCCTGGTTTCTTTAGACCTTTAAATAGAATGAGCCAGAAGGACAGCAGTGAAGAAATATTTTAAAATAGTTGATTATCTTCATGCAAATGTTCATTCTTTCCCACGCAGCGTGATTTAAAAGGGCCCGCCCACCTGGACACCCGTGTGTGACGTCACTCTGATATTGTATGGAGCTGGTGGATAAGGATGAGACTGGCTATTGTTTGAATATAATTTCTATGTTTAAGAAACATGACATTTGGTCAGATTTGTATGAAAGTGCAGTGCTGTCACAGGCCAAGGAAATATGAGTATAGTGCTCTCTTTTTCCCAGCTGTAGAACACACAGCCAGTTGGTTCACGGGAGGTGTTAGCCAACAGAGAGGACTGCTGGCAAGCTGTTGTAGGTTCATCGCACTGTGTGCCTTTTGGCAGCACAAACCAACCGAGCAAACGCACGGGTGTGAATGTTCTGCTAGGAGTTTTTCGGCGGTTGCCAGCTTAACCTCGTGTTGATAATGTCCCCTTTGCAGCAGACAGAGCCCTGAATCCAACCTCATCTTCCTCCTGCATCTCCGGTTAATCTGCAACTGATGAACAGCATTATTGTCTATGTAACTGGAGGTGTGACAGTACGCCAATATGTTATAGGAACCTGGCAGATCTCATCAAAGCCGGTGGAGCAGCTTTGTTCAAAATGTCACAATGCATATTTATGGGTGGAGAAGAGTTCTCCCTCTACAAGCACCATTCATCTAACAAAGCCCCAGTCTATCTCCCCATACTTCTGCTAGTACAAGTGTATGCATGTCTAATAGAGTGAACCTGATTGTATGACACAACCTTTTACTGCAGCCTGGCCATATTAGGTTACGTCCCTTTGAATGTCCAGTCTTTAAAATACCAAACACGGTATCTGATCTGTTATGTCTGAAAACTCCAGGTTGCAATGCTAAAAATAGAATTAACTACTACTTACTAATGTTTCTTACAAATACTTTCATATAATACTACTACTATTACTACTAATAATAATAACAATAATAATAACAATAATAATAATGAATGAATTATAAGTGAATTATTTATGTATGATTGTAGTCAGGATTTGGTTGTAGACATTTGATTTATTCCTGCAGGAATGTACTTCTCTGCCTGGAATTGTCTCCTCCTGTGTAATACACAAATGGTCCAGAGACTTCCTGTCCACCTGAGAACGGTCAGTGACCCAGGTCACAGTGGGGTTCAGTAGGAAAGAAGGATAGAGGTCAGCGGCCAAACATGGGGTTGGTTGCTGGTATGTGGATCAGGGGGTGGGGTTTGCAGTCAGAGCTCACAGAAAACAATGAGCCCGGGGGGCCAAGGTCCTGTGGTCCTTTTGATCAGGGCAGCGGCCCCTTTCATTTCTAACCTATTACCTCTATACAGTCAGGGATTACACGGAAGGTGTAGGCCAACAGACTGTTTTTCATTTTTACACTCCCTCGAGAGTTTCCCATTATTCTCTCCATATCTTCTGTGACCCTGAGAGAAAGCCTTGCTTCTCAAGGTCAGGCCTGTCTAGACTCTTCTCGTTTCCTGTTTCCTGGAGCCTGCCTGTACACAAAAGGGTCACCCCGGTGGCTCCAGCTCTGCCATCACACCTTTGCCACCCTGAGCTGCAATGGCTTCTAATTTCTCCATCCCCCCTTGGGCTCCAGGGTTAAAGGTAGCAACCCAGGTTGTGCTGATAAATGCAAAGCAGCACTTGCCTGCTTGGTCACAGTCAGTAAGACCGTGACCTCTGTTGTGGTCCTGTAATCCTTAATATATGGATCTGTCCTGCCCTATTCTTGCAGTCCTCACTAGTTTGCGACTAGTAGCCTATGGTGCCGTATGTAGTACTATATTGTGGTTCTATATGCGTATTACAAATAAAGTCTAAGGATCATACACAAATCATTCAAATTCTGAAAATGTATATTATTTAATTTATGGTAAACAGTTATCACAAAGTGACACTGTAATTTGTAATAAAATATCAGATCATTTTGTCACACACATGTTTACATTATAAAGAATATTTTACACCAAAAACCCAACATATTAAGCATTAAATATTATAATGATTACACAAAAATGTGTAACTAACATGATGCAATTGTCAATATGTGTATTGCATAAATATTTCAAGAAGTTAAAATGTTACGCGGTGAATAAACTCTAAATAATATGACGTCAAAAGATGATGTATAAATTCATCTCTTTTTACATGTGGAAAGGAAGGTTTTTTTTTTTCTGCAAGTGAACCTAGGAACACAAAGCAGTTATAAAAAACCATTCCTTGAATATTTATTGGACTCTGTGTGTTCCCGATTCACAAACTTTCCTGTTTATGACTTAAGGATGTGTATCACTGACCTAAGTTTAACACTGCTGCAGATAACAAATTAACCTCTGCCCTCACCCGTGTTGCCTGTGCCCCGCTAACAAGCTGACTGTCTGGAGGGCAAGAGGTACTTTATAATTCTACCTCTTAGGTTAATGTTTCCTCTTCTTTGAGGCTCTTGCTAAATGCATCTCTCTCTCTCTCTCTCTCTCTCTCTCTCTCTCTCTCTCTCTCTCTCTCTCTCTCTCTCTCCGTGTATTTTTCTCTCTGGCTTCATACACTGTATAAATAAAGTATAAAAAGTCATACATTACCGTCTTAAATATCAGTAGAAATAGACAGCAAAGGTACCAGTTGATACAAATCATTCTTCATAAAATATAAGAATGGGAAGATTATGTATAAACATTGCTGTAATTTCTACATGATGAAACCAAAATGTATGAAAATTCATAAAATGTATTAAAAATCTGCACTTTAACCACATGTGAATTGTTTGATTGCAAATCTAAAATTGTGGAGAGCCAAAATATGTATTTGTCCCAAACATTATGGAGCTCACTGTATATTCCATGATATTTCAACTACTTTTCTCCACATCTCTGCATCTTGCACTCCACTATGACTGCATGATGGCCATTTTGTTTCCCAAGTAGGAGCATGTGCTTCCCAGTGCTGACAGGCCTGCCTGTACTCCCAGTCTGTAGGGAAACATCATGTGCCCTTGCAAGCCATTAACAATGGGCAGCACCATATAACCTTGCATGCTCAGGAGAGACATTGTAGTTTGAAACACACAAAAATAGTGTCAAGGTTATAGTTCATCCAAGGGGCTCTTCTCTTTATACATTTATACATCGTCAGCTATTTTACTACTCCCGCCTCTCCCCCAGGCATTTAATTGAGGCATAATGCTTCTTAAAGTAAGCTAGATTATAGAATTTCACACTGTGTGAACATTAACTTTGAAGAACTTCACAAAGAATATGCTTTATAGTCTTTCTTACATGTGACATGTGTCAACCATGTAATGTAAAACATGTCAGTTACCAACTTTGAATATACTTTAGACATTCCATCATTATTTTAAAATGTACACAAAAGAGGAAAAGTCCCATGAATAACAATTCTGAAACGATAAACCTTTGAGTGCATTTCATTTCACATTTCATGGAAGACAGATGTTTTTGGAACTCCATTGTCTCCTTTTGGTCAATATGTTATATCCTTGCGTATATATATATATATATATATATATATATATATATATATATATATATATATATATATATATATATATAATCCTACTTATAATTTGTTTGTTCATATACACAACATGCACATATTATTTACATGATGCAATATTCTGCAAAGGTTATCGTGAAAGATGGTGGGATGGGATTCTCTATAGGCTTCTCTATAACCAAATAGCTTTGTGCATTTTGCTTTACTTACATTTACAACTATTTATTTTACAGACGTTCTTATCAGAGCAACTTATATAAGTGCATACCCATGGCAACAGGCAGTGTGATGCAAAATCATCAGGGTCACAACCGTTAGTAATAGTCAATGTGTAATCTACACATAAAGTTAAATGCAGTAGCACAGTAGACGCAAGAAGAAAGAACGCTCTATCACTTGGACGAAAGTTCAACGAGATCGGGTATGACCCTCTGTAGCACCCGTAGACAATGTGGTTATAAGCTTGTGATTGGCTGCTGTTCATTATACTGGATACGAGGGAACGTTCACTAAACGTAACAGTGAGTACAAAAGTATATGAATCAATGTATGTGGACCATTCAATAAGCAGCCATTTGTAAATTCTTATAATAGAATAATATGCCTCGTTAAACCTCATGTACTACAATATCTCCTTCACAGATTATTTTTTGATCGCGTTCAGGGATATGCTGGCCTAGTCATGAACTAGCTAGCTAGCTAGGCTAACTTGTGCCTAGTCAAGCTAGTTAAGTTAGCTGCAATTGCGTACTGTTGAAAATGAGACGTCACTGTAGACATTACCTAACTATATTTGTCTTCCCGTGAATTTAGCTTCTCTCGATTCACATTCGATGTTTGCTACTATAGAACGTAGTTTAATTTCGCTGTGTTTTTATGATTTAACCTTAACTAGAATAACCTAGCTAGCTACATTAGCTAGTTGGCTAACGTTAGCGAACTGATGTTATGTTTTATAATTGACGAAATAAACGAACGCTAGAACGATTAACAATGTGGTTATTGCTAACTTCATTCCTTATTAGTTCTCCAGCTGACACAATGAGTTTAAGGAAGCAGACCCCTAGTGACTTTCTGAAGCAGATCATCGGTAGACCGGTGGTGGTCAAACTGAACTCCGGCGTGGATTACAGAGGTAACGCCCGCCCAATCCCCCAATCCCCCAATCCCCCAGTCCCCCAGTCCCCATTAATGTAATTCAGGTGTAGATGTCTGAGAGTGTTACCAGTAATTTGTTCTTTCATGAATAAATAAAGCACGTTTGCACAAGTGCCAACTGAGGGTAGCGGGCCATGCTGATGGAGGTGCTGAGAGGTAAACTGACTTGTTCCTTGCTCTGCAGGTGTCCTGGCCTGTTTGGATGGCTACATGAACATTGCTGTGGAGCAGACGGAGGAATATGTCAATGGACAGCTGAAGAATAAATATGGAGACGCCTTTCTGAGGGGGAACAACGGTAGGGGCTTCAACCATACAGGAGAAAGTGTCTTGGAAACAGCCTCAAGGTCATGTGCATATGACAAATGGCAGTCTACAAAAGTTGCTCTGGTTATTTCAATACCCAAGACCAAGAGACATTTACTGAAGTGTTCCTTCCTTCCTCAGTTCTGGGGAACCTTGTTTATTTTCTTTTTGGTTCCAACCACAATTCCAATCTCACTATTCCAATTTGAACAAGCTGCTCATTTTTCATAATTGGATGCTTTTCATGTTTAGACCTTGAGCCACACACAAATAAGTCAGTATGCCATGGAGAATAAAAGTGCTTCATATGCTTATTTCAGTATATTGCAAATGATTAAACAGAAATTAACTGGTCACATTAAAGACTGGTGAATCAATAGGTAATGGGTAATCGTGAACGTTTGGTAACCTGGAAACAATTCAAAGACAAAGTAAGCGATGAGCCGAACCTACATTATGAAACTACTTAAACAACAAAATTGAGCAAAAGATGTTGGTAACAAACAGCATTAACTGTTTTGAGAACCACGGCTCCAAGACATCCATGAAGCTGCATTGTTTCTTATTACTGCGCAAAACAAGGAAACGACACATACTATGTATGCAAAATAATGCCCTACCTTACCCATCAGCTATGCAGTTGTCGCAGTGGCCTTGTTATGCACATTAAAATACATCAATTCAAATTTATTTAAGATGCATTTGTATTAAAATGCAGTGAATTTAGTTTAACTTTTTCTTAATCGCCAAGCTGCTTGACAATTGTCAGCTATATTTTGGCTGAATGAACTAAACCATACCTAGCCTTTATTGTATACACTAAGTCTATTATTCCCTTGACCTACTTTGGTAGTACAACTATGTGCATCATATGTATACTATTGATATTCATAGCACTTGACAGGCGATCCCTGCAAAATCTTTTTTTAGGTGCAAGAATTGAAAATTGAACGATTTCTGTAATTATACCATCCTGTTCCTTCTGCAGTGCTGATATATTAGGCTGTTGAAGATGTTAACTAAAATGCCCCAGGCTTTAATGTGGTCGCTGACTGTGTGTATTGGTTATGATCCTGAGTTATGAGTGACCAAGTTGTTCATAATTGTTCATGTATGTATTGGACTGATTGGTGCTTTCTTCTTTCTAGTGTTGTACATCAGTACCCAGAAGAGGAAGATGTGATGGAGAAACCTTTTTCTTTTTTTTTCTTTTTTAACCTTTATTGTTTTTATATTGGTTTGTAATGCTTGTCCTGAGCTTTGTTGAAGACGCAAGACCTTTTTTTGTATAGGCTGAGTGACTAAATAAATTGCGTTCATCCTTTTGTGCCGACAACTGTTTTAATGCTTAACTTGAGTACCTAGTCATTTAAGTCATTTAGCTTAGGGGTATCAAACTCTGGTCCTGGAGGACCAGTGTCTGCAGGTTTTATTTATTTAAAAGATTTTTTGATGGTTTCCTTACAATCAGCAGCCAATTAAGGTTTTGAGAACAAGGTGTGTGAGTTCTGTAGCCAATCAGTGACCTAAATTTAATTATTCATCCTGAAAGCCAGCAGGCTCTGCAGCCCTTCAGGACTGGATTCTAACACCCATGAGTTGGATTAACATTTAAATAGGTATTTTGGAATAATACAATTATTGTATACTGTAACAAAAAAGCAGCTCAAGGCACATTATAATTGGGCTACTTTATGTTATAAAATGAACAAAAGACACTGCAGTAAAATGAACAAAGTCCCTCAGTCAAAACCGTTTATGAGCAAGTGTTTGAAGTCTTACATTTTGATGACCCATTTTCTCTCTTTGTCTAGAATGACCACAGACCCTGAGTTCCTGTAGGTCTCTTGCTGTACTCCCCTCACAGTTTATTTTGTGAAAAAAAAAAGGCTCCATCTTGAATTAATTTAACACTCTTAATCTCACCAATCCTAGCTGTGTGGACTGAGCTGCATTGTAGTTTGTGGAGTTGTGATTGGATGACAGTCATCAGCAAGCGCTATGGGCACCATTCCTAAGAACATAGTGCTGTTCAGTCTGGCTAAAATGAGGGTAGAATGTGATCAAACTTACAAAATAAAATGAGATGTGCTTGTGTCTTTGTGGGTCCTTTTGATTTCAGCTGTAGTTGCACATACCTGCAACCAATACCTGAAAAACGTTTGAATTTTAGACCTACTAGCTGAGATTTATTGCTCTCACCAATCCATCCTTTCTACATCTGACAAATGACCCCACTCGGTTTTTGTGCTCCGGCCTAGTCGGACTTCATAGTGCACAGCTACACTGCACACTCATTCGCTGCATGGAGGCAGTGCTCGGTCCATGGCGCTGCTCTTGTGGCAGAGTGCCGAAAACAAGCTTGCACACCACCACACTGCAACACCGAGAGCTTTTCAGCTCAAAGTTCAGTTCAGTTCACCGTTTCTGATTTCCAACCCCTTTAAACACAGTCCTGTCAGGTGCCTCCTCCGCCGGTTTGTCAGGTTGAATTTGCCTGAGGTTCTGTGTCTTTTGAAGGAAATGATGTTAGCCGTGCCTGCGGAGAGGAGACTGTCATCTGCTAGCGCATCGCTTCTGTTTTTGTCAGCTGTTCCACAGGCTTTGATCTGGAAATAAACCCTGTTGTTACAAGGCTTATCGTGGGCTTTTGTTTCGGATGGTGAGAAAGTCACTGTCGCAGCAACCAGGGCTTATCCTACTTCTGGAGCTTTTAAATACCTCACCGCTTTATGTGGGCAGACTGAGAATTTCTATATTAATATGTGTGAAGTGCAAGCTTTCTGTGGGAAGCTCTTGAAATTATCATTTATTTTACAGTATAGATTCTGGAAATCTGGAATGGGTTCATTATATTCTATACAATACAATAAATGTCATTACTGGAATAGGGATGTATGGTTATTTTCCAGGTATTGAAACCTAGAGGCATTTTACTCAAAATGCAGGGTAATGGTCTCCAGTCAGAGCGGACCTGTTAATGGTTGCATTCCTACAGTAGATTAAGGTAATAGAATCTGCACACCGCATTAGAAACTAGCAAATAACCAATAATTCATTTAAAGATACTCATTTCAACTCTACTCGGTCATCAGTATAGATTGAACATAGCTGTTATGGATGATGCACTGTCCAATGCTTTACCTGTTAAAATATTCTTCAGCTCTTTATAACAAATAGTCATGTCAACCCCTCCATTTACCATATATAGTACATGGAGCTGTATTGCAACTGTGTATTCCTTACCACACTTGAAGCTGTCTTTACAGCCACTGTATTGACTGCACAGCATGTAGAGCCGTCATGGCATCTCCTCTGTCATGTCATGGAGAACAAATTTATGGTAGCAACTCTTAACCACTCCACATTTAGAGCCATAATGGCTTCCACTTTCCTTTGGACATGGCCACTGTGTTAATTGCATTGGATGGAGTCATCATGGGGTGAAAGTTAACTGCACCCCACAGAGACATATTGGCAGACACTTGAGCCGCCAGTCACTGTAGTCACACAGTGGCATCACGTCAACTGCTGTTTTCTGCATAATATTGCGAGCTCTCAAAGTGACTCTAGCAGGGATTTAAGAGCCAAATATTTACTTGAAGCCCTGCAGTCACTGTGAATCAGAGTGTTTATGGAAGTCTTATTGGTACTTCACAAAATGATGAGCCACAATCTGTAGGCTACACACACGCACACACACACATTGCAATAAGCCAGTCAGAATCAAGTAATTATACTGTCTGTACGAGAGAGTTTGTGCGTGTGTAATCTATATATACTGAATATACATTATACATCATGCATACACACACAATCAGGAATATGCCAGTGGTTACATGCTGAATATCTCCAATATCTGCAAAGGGCTTTGGTGACGCAGCAAATATTTATTTTTTGAACGTTAAAATTTTAATGTGAGGTAAACAGTAATGTGATAAACAACACGCGACTAGTCATCAGAAAAGACTTAGTGCACCACCTGCTGTCAGAATATGGAACCGCACTATGTTTTGGGTCTGCCCATTTCAGATCCACTTCTTGGGTATTCAGCAGATGCTGTTAGCCAAAGCGACGCACCAAAGTGCAGTTGACATTGTAAACAAACAACACAAGAGCTAGATTATTCCATCATTGGTGGATGATGTCAAAGAAGAGTCAGAGCTGCAAGAAGCAGTGGCTGGATGCTTGAAGAGATGGGTCATTCAGCAGTACTGACACTGTGGTCTACTGTAGTATTAGTACTGTAGTAATTCCCAAAATAGCAAAATCATCAGCATTTGAGATACAACGAGGCATTTTGAAAAGGCATAGGGCTGCATTTCCCGTAAATGGTGTCATTATGCACCACCAAACTAAACTGTTGACCTTTTTCTATAATAAATAATGAAAAAAACAGCTCTGTCAGAACAGCTTATCCTCACAGCAGTGCTTTGAATGAAAACCAGCATAAACATGATTTCCTTTTTCAGCCTTGATAATTCACCGAGCAGCTGGGGAAAATGATTGTTGCTTTTATATTATTGCCTTTATATTATTTGTTAACATTATTGCAGTATAATTATGGGACTGTAGTGTTTTTGTCTTTAAAGCAACCTGTCGTGATGTCATTAGGTTATCCAGGTGTGACATATTCTGCTGTGATGTCATTAGGTTTTCCAGCTGTGTTACATTACTGCATCTGGCATTAGTTTATCTAGCTTGTTGCACTCTGCAATGATGTCATCAGATATGTCCAGGTTTGTTCCGCTCTACAGTGATGTCACAAGCACAGCAGAATTGTGTGGGTGTATGGTTGCACTGCTGACTCTGAACCTCCTTTTCATTAGCAAGAGCGTATTCAACCGCACTCAAGCTTGTAAACTGGCTTCTGAAATGGACATTGACAAGTATAACCATACAAATCTATAAAAGCTTGCTTTGATGTCACAAGTGAAAGCAAATTTCCTATGCTATCAAAGGGAATGTGGCTCGGTTGCGATTTCTGTATGAAGTGATTTATAGAACAAGAGCCGCAGAAGCACTTTGCTCCATAGGAAGAACAGCGGAGCTGTTAAACATTTGCACAATAACTCGCAGCAGAGAGCGTCGTGACCATCTGCTGTGTGTGCAGTGATGCCACAAAATGTGTGGGTGACATTTTATGTTCATTCCCTTCCACAGTCCACAAGCTATTGTCATAGCCTCAGTGTGAAGTCTTAGAGCACACCCACCTGGTTCTAAAGCTGAACACAGTCAGTGATAATGTCACACAAATATTCTTTTAACCCTTTAACGGACACACCGAGAGAAATAACCCCATTATTATATGCATTGGTATTAAAAATTATTATACTGTCTTGACCGGACTGTTCAATGGTTATTATTGGAAATCCTGATGTCTTTGTTTGTATAAAACAGATGGAAACATGGAAAGCATATAAATATGTATATACACAGAGCATGTATGTACTGTATGCAGTAACAAATTGCTTTTACATTGTCATATTTCTGTATCCATCCATTAAACCACCCACCCCTAATATGCATCATTATTTATTAATCTCAAATATACATAACTTTCCCAGTAAAGTGACTAATAAATATAGTCAAACCAGAACATTTATGTTACACATGTAAAAAAGAAAGAAGGCAGTATATGCTATGAAAGGCTGCCATCTCATACCATTTAGAATAAAAGACAATTTATTTATTTTTGTGCGCTACCTACTAATCCCAACATTGATCAGAAACGGGTCAGGAATGTACTGTACTTCAGCTTTAGGAATCAGCACAGCGCCCTCCTCTGGCTTGTCTTGGTGTTGCAGTGGCTTCTGGGATCCCACCTGGCCTCCTGCTGGCTTCAGTGTAGCTGACCTGGATCTGTTCACTTCCTGTACAGTAATGAGAAAAAACACCAACTGTCTGGAGACAGCAAACCCTGTCAGCTTAGCCCGACAGCAATTCCCACACTCCAAAACTGGGTCCTATTCACACTGTGATGTTTGAAGCTCAATTGAAATTAAAAATTTAAAAGACCTGGGTGACACAATGCTTTTCAATAAATAATTATTCAAAGAATACTGCAGCGAGGCGAGATAATGGCAGAATTTAAATAGAATTCTGTGAAAATGTGTTTTATAATGAAGGGGCTTTTCACATATCTGTGTGTGAAAGCATACTGGGGTACTGAGCCTTTGATTGCTGAAGCACTACACCAAACTCTCTCTGGCTGAGAGAAAAATAACAGTGAAACAAAACAGGAATGATGAAGTTTGCTTCCCCAACCCACAAATTCCATTTCTGGAATGTCCCTTCTCTGTGTTTCTATGTAACCTGCTCAGTAATTAACTGCAGCCATGACTGTGACCACCCAAGTACTGGCATTGTCCAACAGTATCACTGTGACTGCACTGGCACTGTGATTTTTACAATTGTAACTGCCCCAGCCAGGGGTCTGACCAGTCCAGCCCTGATCCTCAACCGCCACCATAACTGCCTTTAGCACCGAGCCTTTACCAAAGTCGTGAGTTGTGGGGAGGTATCATGACCGTGACTACCCCAAGGACAGCTCAACTGTATCTGCCCCAGTTCTGTACCTTTCCCACTCCAGCATCAATCCTTTGCTTCAGCTGCGATCTTCTCAGCACTGAGACTTTACCATAACTGTAATCTTACCAGCATTCAGCTGCCCTTTTTCACTAAGGAACATGCTGGATGTATATTTCATTCTTTACTGCCCTGAAGGTTCTGTTTAGGATGGATTCATTTCTCCATGCTGTCTGATGACCTTCAATACACCCTAATTTTATATGCATTTGGTCTACAGTAACACAATATTCCTCAGCAGCCGATTGCATCAGGACATCTGAATTTAATTTACAGACCACGTAATGTTAGTTTTGGGAGGGATCAGTATCAACTGTCACTGTTTAACCCCTGGTAATCCACTCAGTGACAGTTTTAATACCATTGCATTATATGCAATAGAATTCAGTGTCACTTTTTTAATGAAACAAGCTGTCACCATAATTCATCTCCCTGAGTTGTTCAGTGAGGTGACCTCTGTTTTTAAAGGAAGCGGTCCTACATTATGCAACACATTTCCTATGTGAATTTGAAGTGAAACTTTACAGCTGCTAAATGAGGACAATGTGTGTTGTGTCACCGGAGTTGGCCTAAGAATGCTTTACAGACGCCATATAGTTCAGGCTCTAAAAATAAATCACGCTTTTCGGAGTGCTCCATCAATGCCAGGCCATTTGGCAGCGCTGCTTTCTTGAGAGCAGTGTGTGTTTCAGGCACCCTCTGCTGGAAGATTGTCTCTCTCCCTTTCAGCCAGGAACGGACAGCTTGCTGTCGTGGGTCATTTAGTGTGGGGCCTCCTGACAGGTGTCCATGTTGCCATGTCTTCTAGAGGAGGGCCTGCTGGCAGTTGGCAGCTGTGTAGATCAGATCCACATTCAAAAGCCTGTATGTTTTCTTTGATCCCTCACTCAGAAATGACATGAATCAGGAGCACTGTCAAAAATGTCCACACATTTTATGGTAAAAGTCTGAGACATAGTGAAAATAGTCATACAAAATTGAAAACTAGATATTGAAAAAATGTTAGTAATTCTATTATTTGCTGTGAAAACCATGAATAAATTTTGATATACGGGCTGCTACCATATGCTTGATATATTTATTACCGTTATTTACGCAGACGTAAATTATTACTGTTATTTACTTTCCCAGTTGCCAGTATTTTACCCTAAAATGGAAATTTTACAGTGTATGGATTTTAAATGTGGCCATGAACAAAACATATAGATCTTACCCTAGTACAGAAATTCCCACTCATGAAGAACTGTTTTGAATAACTTTTAGGATAAATTCATAATTTGGCAACACTATCGACCATAATGCCATCAAGCAAAGAAGGGGAATGGGACCAGGAGGAGGCCAGGAGAAACGCCATGAGAACACTGCATTTGTAGACAATGGGAAAAGCAGGTGAGCCTCAGTAAGGCTCAGTCAACCAGGCTGCAATGACTGCTGCAGGAATACAGAAGCCAGTGAAGATACACTGACCGAAAAAAGCACACAGAAGCACACGCACACACACTCACATGGTAAATGGTTGGCATTTATATAGCGCCTTTATCCAAAGCGCTGTACAATTGATGCTTCTCATTCACCCATTCATACACAAACTCACACACCGACACACCGACACACCGACACACTGACACACCGACGGCGATTGGCTGCCATGCAAGGCGCCAACCAGCTCATCAGGAGCATTTGGGGGTTGGGTGTCTTGCTCAGGGACACTTCGACGCAGCCCGGGCGGGGGGTCGAACCGGCAACCCTCCGACTGCCAGACTACTGCTCTTACTGTCTGAGCCATGTCGCCCCCGGCTGTAAGGCGTCTTACCCATATTGTATGAACTCGTTCACATAAAAATGCATTCATTCTGTACTGTGCTCTCACCCTCTACACAGACACAGACACACAAGAAAGCACACACAGACAGACAAATAAGCACTCACAGACACACAAACAAGCTTTACTACTGTATGTGTAGTAGGCAGCTATTTGCTCTGTCTGAACAGTGATGAAGATTTAAATGTATGTGTGCATGTGCATGTGTGGAGAAAAGGGTATTGGATCACTCTGCTCTCTCATAGATGACTAAAGAGACTAAAAATGGAGCCTGTGGTATTAATTTTACATAAACTAAGACCTTATATATCTTTTATCTTTTTCATTAATTCTGCCCCTTCTTATTAAGTCAAATATATTCCATACCTGACAATTTCACTCCTCCAGTCTAGATTAAAAAGTAATTAAACCACATTTAAATGCTGCAATCCAGACCACCCAAATGTAAAGCTTATTTACTGGATGCTAGTTGTTAAGTTGTCTTCGAGGGTTCAAGTTATATCTATGTGATCATGCTATCACTCGGAACTGTACTTTCCTCTAGGGTCCTTGATTTGCACAATATAATTAGATATTTGCTACAATATCATTATAGTAAGTCTATTCTGAGGTTTTTGCAGAGATACGTAGATTCAATATTGTTATATCAAAATGAAAATGTCCTGAAAAATTAATTTGTGGTGCTGTTAAAAATACAGTTTGATATTATCAAAAAATATTTTTGTTTCTTGATTTCAATCATTTCTATCAGAATTAGCTGACACATATGTTGGCATATTATAAAGGCACAGTATTGAAAGTTCAGTATATACTGGATGTCTCATCTTTAAAACATTTGCTCCAAAAGAAACAAAAGATGGTAGATAATTCTGCTTTGTCCACTAGGGGTCAGGCTTGTACAGTGAAGGGGTGCAAAGACGATTTTCTGAAATATTCAGGCCTAACAGCCAAAGACCCCAAGGCTACACTCTATACATCTTGTCCCATGAACAGTCTTAATTTGAACTACTATCAGAATTTATCACTCAAACATTCCTTAAAATATATTTTTAGTTTGGCTTCCAGAATGAATAATGATAGCTTCAGCAATGTAGGCTCCCTAAGTATAAATTATAATACGGTACTAAAAATGCAAAATGTATAAGAAATAAAAAAGTAGTAAAAAATATATATATTTAATATATTGTATTATACCTCCTTAAGCAGATACAGCATTAAACAATAAGCCACATTTACACTGTAGGCTATACACACACACACCTGCTGAAAAGGCGTTTTTGACTACATTTGTGATTTATATAAGAAATATATAGAGACATTTATACAGATCTTTATTTAAGTCTTTTAACTGCATCAAAGGACACTACCCTGAGAAGTAATTTTGAGATACACACATGCTCAGAATTCACAACAGCAAAAGCATAATTTTACAACCAGACCCGTATAACATTTTTTTGTTTGAGAATATCCACTGAAGGGAAAATCCACTGCAGAAAATGAATTTGAATTTGAGATATTATTCTGTAAGAACAAGCAGAAAGGCCTTGGTGTGGTTCTTGTCTTAGAGCTTGTCTTGTAGAAAACACTTTATTAGACCTGGCATGAGCCTTACATAATTAGACAATCCTAACTTCAAATCTGCAGGGTTTTCTATGAGATCCAAACAAGTAACCAAGGTGTTCGCTGTTGCAAGAACAAAATGGCAACCTGCATGTGTGTGTGGGTATTTGTGTGTGTCTGTGCGTATATAGATGATGGTGTGTGTTCGCATGCATTTTTTTTGTGTGTGTATGTGTGCATATGTGTTTGTATTTGTGTTTGAATGCATGCACATGTGTGTGTGTGTGTGTGTGTGTGTGTGTGTGTTAGTGCCTGTGTGTGTCCCAATGTAAAGAGACACATATACAGTGTGGGTCTGGATCCTCATTTGGACACTGCACTGCATTTTTTAAATCCCTGGTCAGAATAATGCCAGAATGATGGTACTAATTTTACAAAGGCTTCCTGGATATCATACAAAAGTGTATACAATACATCAAAGAAAAGAATAAGATGTATAGGAAGTTAAATATATGATATGATATAGTATCATATAGTAAATACAGGGTATAATAAGAATACATATATTGAATATAACCTCAAGCGGTAAATGATGGTGTCAAAGCAGAACTTATAGATGTGACAAGAATTCCAGATGCATACCTGTATATATTATGCAGATTAGTAGTGCAAGCTATATGACACAGTTAAATGCAATAACCATTCACCTGATTGGAGAGCATGAAGAAAAAACCGCTACACATCTGGGTTAAAACTAAAATTTCCAATCAGAATTCATCCCATCCATCCATCAATTATCTTAACCTGCTTATCCTGAACAGGGTCACAGGGGGGCTGGAGCCTATCTCAGCATACATTGGGCGAAAGGCAGGAATACACCCTGGACAGATTGCCAGTCCATCGCAGGGCACACACGCCATTCACTCACACACTCATACCTACGGGCAATTTAGACTCTCCAATCAGCCTAACCTGCATGTCTTTGGACTGTGGGAGGAAACCGGAGTACCCAGAGGAAAATTACAATTACATTTATGATTACAATTACAATCATACTTACAATACAGTTAAATTACAATTAGCATTACCTTTAATTTCACTTAGCTTCACGATGACAATGACAATTACTTTTAATGACAATAACATGTACAACGATCAGCCACAACATTAAAACCACCTGCTTAAACCAGTTTTTTCATGATTAAAAATGCTTTAAACTGCATAAACTTGTCTATAAGCACTTAACATTTCATTATATGATATGTGTACTTAAATAAGCAGATAATCATATGTGAATTGCATTCAAAAGTAAAAATCTTAAATGAAAATGGAAATCTTGTAAGGGGGGGGGGGGGTGCATTGTTTTTTTTATTTATTTATGTACTGGTGTTCATGATGACGTCTATCTCAACAGATGCTGAAGGATGTAGAATTTTCATATAAAAAATATATATATGCTATATTTAAAAATGCATGACTTCTAATCCTGCATCACACATACATTTACAATTACTTTCAATAACATTTATATTGACAATTATAATTACAATTACATTTACAAGCGCACATACACTCAGTGATCACTTCATTAGGTAGACCTGTACACCAGCTTGTTAATGCAAATATTTAATCAGGTAATCATGTGGCAGCAACTAAATATGACTACAATCCCTGCATTCCAAAGAACTCGCAAACAGTTTCTGCCTTGTACCACCTTGCACCACAGTCCTCAACTGCTCCTTCACTTCAGTTAGGTAGTCTGTAGGTAGAAAAGCAGCAGAAAAGTCCTCTTTGAATTGTTTCCAGTTATTAACATTGCTAACCACAAGCTCCTTGCAGGGCCTCTGAGTACATTAGATAAGGTGGCAACCAATATAGGCCACAGCAACAGAAAATTGTTCAATGAAAGTCAGCACTTCAGCAATTTCTATTTTACCAACCTCCCTCTTCCATTGTTCATCTCTCCTTAGCATACAGTTTACCACTACTCTCATCTGATCAGATAATTGGGCCAAATCATGGGCCAAATCCCCCAGAATAGTTTGCAAAAGAACGTTTTGCTAAAAAGTCTGAATGACAGAATTTGGCAGGCCAAAATAGCATTGTTCATATTTTGTTCGGTTTGTGCCATGGAATCTGAAACAAAAGTAATTTTGATTTAAGACCAGATGGCTCAGGAGTTTTAGATGTATTTTAGCGCCAACCTCTGCAATAAAATTAGTAGTGGGTGGGGCATAGGAACATACCTGCCAAGTTTCATAGCTCTGGGACCAACACATTTTTCTGCCCTTTCTGTTTTAGGGAATACTAATAAAAATATATACTATATATACTAACCGCTACTCCCACCTTGCTCTGTGTGGTATTTTGTGAAGATTTTACAAGATAACTTTTCCTGTGTTTTTGAAAAAAATTTGAAATGGCAGTAAATCTAAATGGTTTGTGATGTTGTTTCTTGAGGTTAAGGTATTAATCCTAAGGAGTAGGCTCTACTAATGTAAGTTATATTATTTTCCATTAAGCATAGCCAATGATAGACTCTTAAAGGCCGTCTGATCCCCAATTTTATAGGGCAGCAGCAAGTTAAGACCTCAAGATACTCATCAAGTCCCATGATGATTAGATGAAATCATGAGTTAGAGCTGTTTTACTAATAATGGCCACGCCCATAACAGTTGATTGACTTGTCATGGACAAACCATTTGCTGCTTCAAAAATAGTGTTTCCCGGGTTACACCAGGCATGCTCTTTTTCAATTTAAGTGAAATTATTAGATTATTTTGTAGAAGAGAAATAGTTTTAGAAAAAATGTTAAAATCAAAATGGTTTCCGACATTATTTATTAAAGCAAAGTTATTCACCTGAAGGAGTCGGATTTACTGATGCTACTTATATTTATACTTACAGGATAGCCAAAGAAAAGCTGCATATTTGCTATAGCTGCAATAGCGCCTCCTAATGGCCAACTGATATCACATTTTGACATCAGTTGAGGTTGGACTTCAGCTTTGCAGCTAATTTACCTAAGTAAATTAATGACCTGTTAGCACAGTGTTAAACCACTGTGGAAACACATAGCTGAGTCTGCATCAGGCAGGGGGGAACTGTGGATAGTGATGCTGATGCACTGGAGCACCTGAAGCAGAGTGAGGTCATTGCAGGTGATAACACCCAGCCTTCTCCTCCTGCAGTCCCCACACTTCAGCACTATAGAACTATATTACCTGCTAGCAGGTCTTAATATTTCCTCAGCTGAATCAAGTTCTGGGAACCCCTTAGGCAAGTGCGCAACTATTTTGATGGTGTGAATTCTAAATGATGTTATTAGAGACATGTCTCACCACACTCAGTTTTCCTGATACACAAACCTGATTTGTGTAAAAAGTGTTATGCTATATCAGTTTGAGAAATGCTTCGGTTTTACACTCAAGACTGGGACCCGCAAGGTCAGTGGTTATTGTGAAGCCACAATAAGCTCCACACAGCCGTTGGACCCTTGAGCAAGGCCCTTAACCCTGCATTGCTCCTGGGGAGGATTGTCTCCTGCTTAGTCTAATCAACTGTACTTCACTCTGAATAAGGGCATCTGCCAAAATGCCAATAATGTAATGTAAAAAATTAGCAGTTCTGATAAGGAAATTGCTCCTATAGCTGACCATAATATGCAGATATGTAATTATATTGCATGAACAAGTATATAGCCAGGCAGTTGTACTGTGGTAGAAACTAGCCATGGTGGGTCAACATTTTAAGCTTGGGGTCTATACAGTATATGCTAGATAAACACAGTGGATCAATAATTCACCAAAAGTGTATAAATCTAACAAGCAACAGAGTTTACTGTATCTGAGTCCAAGAGGGACTATATGCACTCTATTAGGGATGAAAAGTAGTCAAACAGAATTAATTTGGGTTGAAAAGTAGTCAAACAGAATTAATTTGGGTTGAAAAGTAGTCAAACAGAATTGATTTTACACAAAACAGTTTGCTGTGTGTAGCGCTGAAATGGCTAGCAACACCTTACCACAACTTGTGCTGATAAAGTGAACTGAGACATTGGCACTAGCATTGACCCTTTTTCCTGTGTGTTTGGCAGTGTCTCCGTCTGTGCCCTGAAGAACCCGGACCTCCGGTCTGCTGTTTGGACTCTTAGCCAGTTTTGGCCAGTGGCCTCAAGAGTTGACTCTTACTTTACTCTTTTGTTCCATTTGGTTAGATTTGAGTATGGCCCCTTCCAGTCAAACCTGACCTCACCGGTCCAGACAGTTGGGCACCACAGATGGCCAAACTGCATTGGACCGCCGACTCTATTTCATTTCCCCTCTTATTACTACTGCATTGTAAATCATGTGAATAATTTATGGGAGAGAAATAATTCATATTTTATTTATTTATAATTTATATTTATACAAGAGGTCTCCACTGGGACCAGGTCTCGTTTTCCGAGACATATTTTGTAAATATGCAGCCATAAAACTGACAGTTCTTATTATCTGAAGAGACAGCAGAGCTTATAGAAGGAGATGCCTACCTTGAATTTAAATGGAACAGATCAATTTTTAATTTTTTATGCTTCATTTGCATTCGCTCCCTTCAAATCATTTTTTCTTAAAAAATGGACAATCAGGAATCCAGAGAACCAAATCCACCAGTTTCTTAAAGACTAGAGAACTGGGGTACACATGAATAAATAACAGTATTATCTCTTTGACTAGTTTATACTGAAATACACAGATGTAAATACAGTATACAATAATGCTTTGGTTCCAATAACTTTTCTGAAACTACAGAACAACTCAAAGTTTTCTTGGTGTAATATATATTTATAGGTTGTTGCTACTCCAAAAAACACAAAAATATATTTAAAAAAATGATTGGTTTTTACAGTGAAATAGCAGCTGGGCCTGTACTGCGAAAACCGGTGCCTCCTGTATTTCATATAATCCTTTAGATTTGTTTGCTTGCTTTGAATTTTGAACAGGTCGCTGTTTTACTGCACTATTATGTAGCTTGTCATATGTTTTCTGCACTTACCAGTGTTCCTCAGAACAGCCTCAGTAGCTGAACTGACAGAACATGATCTCCACTGTGATCCATTGAAACATTTTCACTGACTGGGACCAGTTCTCCTAGCACTGGAAAGAATGACAGTAGGTCTGTATGTGTGTTAGCCAGCTTCATGTTAGGGAATGAAGGGAATTGCTTTACAAATGGAGTAGCATGCCATAAAAATCCCTCTGACAGCTTGTCAGCTGTGTGGTCTCATAAATGTATTTCCCGCATTCTTTACAAAAAGAAAATCTCATATAAATGAACTGGGTATGCAAATGTCAAACTGCAGTGGAGAACCTGCTTTGGAGAGACTTCTTTGCCTGAAACGCTGGGAGAAAAAGACAGCTGAGGACAACTGACGCATGTTTCAAAGAAAAGTTATCACGGAGGACCCGCCGTGACTGGCAGACAAGTTTTAAAGCGGCTCTCCGATGCGACGTGTCCGCGTGCGCCCCGCTCCCAGGCCTGGTCTCAGCCCCTCTCACGTACGACGCGCGGCGCGGCTCCTGCTGGGTGCCACTCCGAGTCGCTGCACTCAGAAAATGCCCATGAATGATTCATGGAGAAGATGGCTCTAATCCGCGGCGCATTGTCTGCGCGACGCCTCGAAACCCGGGCCTGCAAATGGATTCTCTGGGCTTGATGTAATTTCCGAGTCTCTCTTTCTTTCTGACATCAGGCATGTAAATGGTGTGAGCAGATGAGGTGCACTGGGGAGCTCTCTAATGTACGACCGGCCACGCTTTCCTCTCGGGCGGGACACGTTCCGCACAAATTACCCAATAGAACCTGACATCCCTCCGCAGCGGAGTGCTTTCAAGTGACAACCGCTGACGACATGCGAGTCCCAACTTCACCCTGGGCCTCCTGCACAGGCACGAGAGGTGAGAATGTACGGGAGGGGGTGTTTCAGCGATACTTCAAATCCTAAGCGAGGGGGACGTTTGCCTGTCTTGCAGATCTGAGAGAGGAGAGAGAGATGTAAGCTTTCTTGGGGAAACTTTGCGTGGAATGTTCCGGAATCAGCCGTCTCCATATTTTTTTAAGCTTCCATGGCCTCCTCTCCAAAAGTGAACCCGCTGAACTGAAAACAACCCCCCCACAGATCTCACTTCATCTGCACCTCAACCACTTCAGATGTTTTATTTTATCTAATCGTATTAGTATTACTTATTCATTTCCTTTAGTGAACGCAGGCGATGGTTGGAAATACAGGAAGTGACAGGGAGGTGAGAGGGCCTATCCCATCGCATCCGGGCCTTTTGTCTTATCTTTGATGCTGTGGCTGTTGGCCTTTCAGTCATAAGCTTTTGATATTTCATTTTTATCACAGGGAATCGGGGAGTTTGGAAAAGATGGATGTAAACAAGTCATCGCACTTTTCAGCGATCGACTCCGACAGGCTTCGTTCGACGGGTTCCCAAAGGAGATCTCTTGTGCCACACGTTCGTTTTAGTTACTTCACCTTCCGTGCTGTTTGTGTGTGAGGAGGTGCTGTTTTTAGAGGTATTCTACTACTTTAGTTTTGCAGCTGACCTGTGGGGCTGTAGACTGAGACTCAGGGAATGACCTGAACACTGTGAGTACTCCAACAGACAGGTGTCAGACAGCAGAGGACATCTATCACACTGACAGACGGTCTCACTGGGGCAGGGCACTCAAGGACTCTTCCTCACTCTTCCTAGACCTCTGTATCAGAGATGGAGTAATACTGTGTATACCTTCTCGAGGATTCCTGCTTACAATGGAGCTCTGTATTAGTGTAAGTAATAGTGTACTGAATACAGTATCTTCTTCGGCATTCTTCCTTACTATGAACCACTATTAGAGATGAAGTACTATATCTTCTCCTAACTTCCTTCTAACTCTATAGCAGTGTAGGTTATGGCTGTTGTCATAGGTCATCCTGCAAATAATATTTTTGTTCAGTAAATAAACAATTATAGTCTGCTACTGTAATCCCACTGTGAGATACCTTAAATATTCATGAGTATTTACAATCTGGTGCTGTGAAAAACAGCTCACAGCAGTGGTTCTTGTGCTATCCCAGAATGTATTGGGTGTGAGGCAGAAATACAGGTCAGGACAGGTCTAGTACAGGTCACCAATCCATTGCAGGGCCATTCACTTACCCATACATACGGATCTCCAATTAGCCTGACTGGCATGTCTTTGGACTGTGGGAGGGAGATGGCACCAGGCACGTGGACACAGCGAGAACATTAAAACTACACACAGAAAGGCCCTGGCCGAGATTAAAACTTGGGACTTTGGGACCTTCTTGCTCTGAGGTGACAGTGCTATCAACTGCATCACTGTGCTGCCCTTATCTGGGTATTTCCATAAAATATACTGTAATAAGTATTGTACAAGAGAGGAAGTATGTTTAGAAAAATAAAGCATATGGTGAAACTGTCACACTTTTTTATTTGGCCTGGGCCTATGTCACATTTTGGTAATGCTTTGTAAACAACACCGAAAACAAATCAGTTCTTTACTAGTTGCATAGGGAAGTTCTATCAGGTATTTACTTACAGTCAAATAATTTTCATCAGTCAGGAGACTTTTCTGAATGGATACACACAAGAGGGTATAATAGAAACAGTTTTTGCTGACAGAATTTGAGATCTCTCTTTCTTCATTTTAACCTGGTTACACATGTGTTCTCCTGTGTGCCCTGTCCCCAATTGCTCTGTGATTAAAGACTCTCGCTGGCGGCTGATAAAAACATAATGCAGTTTGCATGTCGCATTCAATTTACCCCTGGAAATGGACCAAATAAATCATTTGATAGGAGAAAAAAAAAGATGCCAACATTGTAATTCAACCTTCCCTCTGTTACATGCAAAATGAAAGATGCAAACCTTCAAGTAAGCCGTCTCCCCGGGGTGAGATTCCGTGGTTCAAACAAAGTAAACAACTGTTTGTCTCTGATGTGCACTTTAGTATTGCTGGAGGCAAGGGAGCCTTCCCCCTACAGCTGGCAGTGTCTGCGTGAGGCTGGGACTCTCAGCCACACCCCCACGTCTCGCTTGAAATTGTGTGTGTAGAAATTGACGGTTTTCCACACTTTCTGCATTGTCCCCATTGACAATTCCAGCTAATACAAGCCAGGAATTGAAGAGATTCTACGCTGGTTTAAGATGGTTTAACCTATGTATTTGACACTTCTAGCAGGTCATAGCTGGTGTGAGTGCAGCTCGTTCATTAGCAGTGCGGACTCTAACTGAGGATCATGACCAATGTTTCTGATGCAACACCACAAATAAAGCTCCCAAGTAGTTTTATCCATTTTTATTAAAATGTAAAGCAATGATACAAATAATTCAATTCAAAAGCTGAATTCCATACCCAATGTCAGTGACAGTCAAAAGACTACGGGCACATTCCAATTTCTTATTTTTCTCCTCCTTTTCCTTATCTTTTCTCCTTTTCTTGCCTCTAGCTCCATCCATCGGGAGAGGTTAGGAAACAAGGAAAGAAAAAGAAGTATAGACAGGGAAAACGACGCCATGTCAGTTACAGACGTGGCAGATGCATGGCAGATGGGGTGCGGTGGATCCACAGGTCGATCATTTATACGTCAGCAAAGGATGTTGTCCTGCTGAAAGAAAAGATTGGGAATTCATAACTTCTACTTCTAGCTCGCCAAAAGAACATTTAAGGGGTAGGAATGTCCTTAAAGATCACGGACCTTGATTGATTTCCGGGTCAGAAGCAAGTAAAAGATAAAAGAGGAGAAAAATATGCTTGGAATGAGCCCACTATTACTCCCCAGCTTCTCACAAAAAGAATCGTATGTGCTTACGTGCTTAAATATTTATTTACTTTTACTTATTAAAGTAAGTCTACATCTGGTAATAAAATACACATTTTCTGTTAGTATAATAAATAAATAATGGAAATGGCTCTGACAGCTGGTCTGTGGTTGGTGAAAGCTGGTCTCTAGCTGGACAAAGCTGGCTAAAACTGGTTAAGCAGGTATATACTGTGGACTGGTCAACTGGTGAACAGCTGTTTGACCAGCTAACAGTGTTGACACAGCTTAGACCAGCTTGACCATCTTAGGCTAGTTTAAGCTGGAATTTTTAGTGGGGGTGTGTATTCAAAATGGAAATATACTGTAGCTATCATATGAAGTTTGCTGTTGTCCTATATTGACACATGATCATTTGTAATGTGTGTCTTTGGAAAGAACACTGTACAGTACTTAGAGGTGCCTGTCTCTTATACAGAAATTGACAATTTCACATCAGCCTCAAAGTAATGTTTGTAATAGCATATCAACATATTTCATAGACATATAACTATGACTGCATCCGTGATAACAGTGAAAAATAGATGTAGCACAAAAATGCTGTGAGTAAATCAAATATGTTTGTTAAAACTAAGCCTTTCATTCTCTACCTGAAGAATTCCCCAGCAAGCCAATTAAGTGTGAGAAGATCAAAGCCGAAACCAAACACAGGTATCATTTACTCAAATAAAGTT
This sequence comes from Conger conger, assembly GCF_963514075.1. Classification (NCBI taxonomy): domain Eukaryota; kingdom Metazoa; phylum Chordata; class Actinopteri; order Anguilliformes; family Congridae; genus Conger; species Conger conger. The sequence continues at coordinate 32,832,133 of NC_083765.1, read as the reverse complement.
TTAACAAGTGCTGCCAGACCTGCTTTATTGTTTTCCTAAGAAAAATACTACATTTACTATGATTGCTTTATATACGAAAGGTAAGATCAGGTAAATTTGGACAAGTTATCTGTCCTAACTTCATGCCCCCCTCCCCCAAACAGGGTATGTTATCTACAGGTTAAATTCTTGACTGTTTAAGAAAGCATGTGCTGTTAAGATAAACAGTGTCAGTTATATCTCTCACAAACTCCAAGCAGCAGCATTTAGCAGAAATTAGTCACACACCTTCTCCCCAAGATGTGATAATAACACATGCAAACTAGGACACCTCTAAAATGCCCCCTCATTTCCCATGTTACTATTAAATGCAAGTGGTGCTTCATTAAAAACCATTATGAAAATTAATTAACACCTTGCTAGCCAGTCTATGGATTTATGAACACCATGTCCCTGTTGGTATAAGTATACAAATGTTTGCCAGCATGGTCATTTAAATGGTAAGACTCCACTTACAGGACCAAAAATACATCATTCAGCAATAACTGCTGGAGATGCAAATCTTAGCTGCTCTATTTGTAGGGTTAATTTGTGTTGGTGGAGGGGTAGCTCATTAACATTAAAAGATGCTTTTTAGAGGGAGCCGGGGGACAAAGGAGCATGAGAGTAGTGGAGATGTAAGAGCTTGCCTGTACTGGGCTGAGGGAAGAGATATGAGAATATGTAAGACATCCTTGTGCTGTGTATGGCGGAGAAATATGTTATAAGACCTCTCTTCATTGGGCTATGTCCAAGACCTCTCAGTACTGGGGGTAGACGTATAACGTAGAGCTTGGTTTGAGGCATCATTGATGTTCCGTTTTTTAAAAATGCAACTGAAATCTGGGTTGGGTCAATGGATGGTGCATACCATGGTAATAATAATATTAATAATAATAATAATAATAATAATAATAATAATAATAATAATATATTTTATTTATATAGAGTGTTTCCAGAGCCCAAGGTCGCTTTAATGTTGATGGTCTTGTTTTAGGGGTACCAGAAAGGGTTCTTTTTCTGAAGTCACTTGAAAAAACTGGACACTGGGTATCACAGTATTCGCATTTCATTGACCAATATCTATATAAAAGTTTGTCCAGATTTCCCTTTCGATGGCTGATGCTATCGACCAGAACCTGAGAGTTTTATCTGGCTTGGGTGACAATTGCTGTCTAAGCTCCAGTATAAGGATGTTCAAGACCTCTCTGTATTAAGAGCAGATACTGAGAAGGAGGTGAAAGGAGGTTTTGCCCGATTGCCCTGAGTCGTAAGTCAGTTGTCCACGGGTAAGTTGTCTGACAGGTAGGCCTCACCCAGCATTGGGGTTGGAGGGGTAGAAAAGCCCCCCCCAAAGCTTGACTGACAGGCTGCTAAATACGGTGACTGCCTGACTGAATGTAAATTGAAGGACATATTATTATTTTTCTCACAACAATCCCAAGTCCCCGCTCTCTCCAATCACAGCGTTAGCCTAACCTTCTGATCTCCGGCAAATGGAAAAGTCCGGCGTGCGAAACGTCCCGCAGCGGCCCAGCATGGGGGAACGGGCGACGGCGGAAATTGCGGGGGATTAGAGCCAAATCTGTCTGGATCTAGCGAACGGATCTTTTTACGCGGACCTGAGTGCTGTGGCATCTGTGGTAGGGGGCTGCCCTCAGGACAGAACATCTGTAAACCACTGCATGAACCACGAGGACCTGGGGCACAGTCCCTGCTGCAACCGTGATACCGCTTGCATTATGCACCGTTGGAACCCCCGCTGTAAATTATTCAAACAACCCATCCTGGGATACCATCCTCACCTTAAAACAATGCCAAGAACAACAAAACTCCATCCCTGTGACCCTTATTATGTCATAAAAATGTCATTAATACATAGAAGGAAGGGTAAATAATTTATCTACAAATGTAAACATGAGGGTGTTACGCAGATGAGTCAATTTCAGAAGGTGAGAGGCTGTCACCCTGCCGTCTCCTTCCTCCCCTCCACCCCCATGCCCAACCAGCTGCCTCCATCCCACTGTATTGTTGCAATGTGGGGGGTATTAATGAGGGAGAAGGGGCTGAGGCCAGAAGGGTTATATTAAATTAGCCCCCACATTCCCTAGGGCTAAGGTCCTCTTCCTTAACAAACTCCTGGGAGCAGGATTATGAGGGGTTAGCATCTGGACCATGCCGCCCCCCTTCCCACCCGCACCCACAATCCATTTAGCGGCTCGGTGGCGCTTCCCGTGGCTTGGCCCATGATTAGGGGTCACTGGTGACACCTCCTCCCTGGGCCATCATTAAAATACGGGGAGCACAGGAGGGACACGCCTGCACTCATTGTAATGAAAGCCATGAATCACACTTAGCTTAAGAACATATTAACACCATCATTAACTCCATACAAAGGGCAGCTCTTTTAATCCTCATGAGAAAAGACTCATTATCAAGGTCTGGATGTTGCTGTGTGTGCTTTTGGATTCTTTAAAGATTATAACAGTCTCTGATCTGAAAACAAGGGGCTGCTTTTTAGAAAGCTATACATGGTCTTGCACAGAGGCAATCCATTGAACCATACCATTGATGGGAGACTAGCAAAATGTTTATGTTCCAGAATTATGATGACTCTTAATCATTTAATGGTCTTTTTTTAACCCAGTTGTATTTCACAGATTAAATGATGTATGTCATATGAGTGGAGTCCTGCACAATATCTCACTTAGAAATAAAGTAATTCAATTACATGCAGTATGTGTTGGTCATCTTGACCTTCATCAGGTATCTCATGGATGACATGATAAACACAAGAGTAGTGCAATGGACATAAAACTGTCAATCACCAAATACAGTGTACGAACACAGCAGGGTGTAATGTAATTTAATGAATTCATTTAATAATATTTATGCATAAATAGAGCCACTGAGAGAAGAACTACAGTACAGTCGATTTCACTCTTTTTAGGATTTGTGTTTGGGCTATTGATTCTATATCCCTGTGGTTCCCAAACCTCTTCTCGCCGGATCCATATATTTGATGTGTTCCAAGGGCTTGACTTGCTGTATCAGCTGTGCTTCAAGTGGAACATTCAAGCACTGGGACCTGGTTGGGCCACTGCTTTAGCCCATGTTATTGTCTCTGAGCAGGGTGCTCGAGCCAATTGGATTTGAGCAAATGCGTTATTTGGTCCTGAAAGTCCCTATTACTGATCCCAGATCAGTAGGGTACACAATGATCTTTCTCACGGCACCACTTAACATATCCTTTTCTGCTAGGGGCTCTCTTTCATCTTAACGTTCTAAACAGTATTAATAAGCGTATTATCTGGCCTATGTCTCTGACAGTTTTTTTTGTTGGTATTTCTCAGCCTCATAATGGCTTCCTTGACTTTCATTGGTATAACTGTGGTCCTCATGTTGACAAGCACCAATAACAGACTCCAGAGGCGATCAAAAGCCTAGAATCAAAGCTAGATATGGAAAGTTCTCTTATGCCTGCACTAAGTAAGCCATTGAACAAACCTGACTAATCAGAAACTAAATGTGCTGGAATACAGAGCCCATACAGAAATTGTGTCAATGTCAGAAATTGTGTCAAATGATTATGGACTGCATTGTACATATACAATATACAGTATATTCTTTGCATAGATAAGATCCAGACATTAATTTTCTTACACATCCAAGGAATATTGCATCCCCATTTTCCTGTTTCAGGAAGAATAAGGCTTTATTTCTTGGATACAGAACCCCTCTTAATTGCCCCAAGTTTGGTGTTTTGCTGTACACAATTAATATTTTAACACATACTCCTCTCTGTTCTGTTTCTAAACACCCTTCGTACAGTGCCAACCGACTCGTGTACTGGGATCGCATGAAAAATGCAGGAGTCACTTAAAACCGAGGGCTAGTGCAAGAATCCACCCTCCTTTACATGTCACCACTCCCAGTGATGAAGAAAGACATCATATCTTCATCTTCTGCTGCAGAGCTAATTCCATGCTGCCCAGATATGTTATAAAGACTGAATGAAGTAGTCTGATGGTGAAACATGGTCTCCTCTAAAATCTGAGCAGGCATTCTTCAAACGTAACATGCATGTTAATAATTTAGGGGTCCCTGACCACCATATTCATCCTACTCCAAAAAGGAAGTGTGTCTGCCAAATTTGGCCCTTGGTCTTGATTGGCTGCTCCAGGCTGGACTCTGGCTCACTTTTCATGAGTAAAACGGTGCCAGAGACAGAGGCATGTACCCAGCTAACAAGGAACATTTCAGCAACTTTAGGGAATACTCAGGCTGGAATGCTTTTTTGTGAGAAAATTACATGAAAAGATGATACAAATAGTATTATAATCTGTTTCTATCCAGGGCTGAAATGTATAAAATGTATGGCCGTCCACTTTTTGCCCATGCTTGGTCTGCCTAGGTTTGGCAGCTAAAGAAACTGATTCATATATTTGACAGGAAAGGCCACGTTTCAAAGGTAAAAATAAGTATAATTGTAAAAACATATATGTTCTACTTGGTGAACTAACTTTTTCATTAGCATTTCAATTGAAAAAAAGAACTGCAAAGAATCATACATATTACACAGTGCACATAATGGAGGGGGAAGTCTCGATCTTGAAATGATATGTTTTGACAAGCTCTGAACTCCACTGTCCATCAACCCCTTTTTCAAAAAGGGAGAATGTGACTTGCTTTGTTGCTTCACCACACATATATACTGCTTGCTTAGACTTGTGCAAAGAGGCTGCTGGGAAATAATGTTCCTAGGAATGAATGAACACACCATTTTGGGGTTTCATATTAAGGCACATGCATTGTTAGGACCCTTGTAATAACAAATCAATTACACATGTATAAATGGTTATTAGCCATTCATTACAGTTTTTTCAGGAACATTAATAAACTTCTAGGCACAGGTTTATTGACTTTAATCTGGCCTAATTAAAGTGAGGAAGTGAGGGAATGATTCCAGTTTAGTAACTTTAGAAACTGGCAATAGTGTGCTGTGCTCTGTGAACACGCTGATGTTGAAACGCCATTGGATGTTTAATTAGAACTAATTTTCAATGAATGAGCTTGAATTATTGTACAGCTATACGATGTTTTGGTACAGAGTGCCGGCCCGTCAACTGCATATTTTGAAACCCAAATTTTTAACGGCTATAAATACAGGCAGATAGGAATGAATTTACAATGGTATTGTAACAATGTTTTAACACAAATCTTACCTATTCTACTTTTAAACATCAGGAATATAACAGAAAAAATGCTTTCAAAAACACATAGGAAGGTCTATAGGAAGTAAATCGTTTTTGAGAATAAAAATAAATAAAACTGTCATAGAATTCTACATTCTACTGTGGTGGAGTACATTTAATCCCTCTTGGATTTACATAACCTCATAGAGATACATTTCCACAGACCATGTTGCTGTGTATGCAGTTTCACTAGTGCATTCTATTAATTTGTTTCTATCAATTATTCTGACCCAATTAGCCCCTTAGCTCTCTCCACCTATTGACTCCTAGATCAAACCCCAATAAAACATGTAGGGACACAAACACTGTTTTTATCTGCAATTCAGAGGCTATTCAACAGATTTAGTTAATACAAAATCACATATATTTTGCAGATTAAATAATTATGTGCACAAATTAGCATTACAGCCAGGGCGATTGAGTGACTATTTCAGGTGCAGGTGTTCAAAGTGAGAAAAGGGCACACAGTACCAACCTAAAAAATAGATTATTGTACAGAATATCATTTACCAAAATCAATGAATGAAAATGAATGACAGTAGCAATAACAATACAATTATTGAATCAAATCAAAGGTGCAAATTTGGCACTTGGGGCAAAAAGTACTGTCCATACTGGGCCTGTGAGAGCAGAGTCTTTACATTGTGTCTCAGAGCACTCTATGTTACCCCTTTGCCAAAGAATGTATACTGTATGTTGAGAAAACAGTAGAATTCAGGACAATACATAACAAAATAAAAGTAACTATTGTTTATGTGTTGCAAATTGGAATGTATTCTTTCAAAATGCATGCATTCTATTCCTATATCTACTCTACTGCGTATACTGTATATACTTTAAGTAGAAATTTGGTGAGATCATATTAGTCTGCCTAAAAAAACAACGTTATATTTAGCAGAGAGAAAGAGAGAGCTAGACTAAATTAAGACCACCCTTAAGGTAAATTGTGTGATGAGTAAAGCAATGATATTGTGTACATTGACCAATGTTTTGGAATCAAAATGATTTTACTCTGAAAGTATTAATATATTAAATGCCACAGCTGAGAAAGTGATATTGATACAGTTAGTTCTCCACATGTTGTTTGTGTGTTTTGGGGTAAATGTTGTGTGCTTTAGTCTTGGACTCCTACTTGAATTTAGTTCTCTGTCTTCACCTGAGTGGAGAATGGGAGACACAGACTCACTCCCCGTGCTTCCAGGTAATTGTGGAGTACAGCCAAATTGTGGAGTCAAGCCAAACTTTGCTGCTTAATATCTAAAGGGAATGTGCAGGAATAAATATTAGTCCAGACAAGATTAAAGTCATGCTGGTTCATAATTAGCACAATGCTTACAGCAAGAGATCACTACTAAATCTTTGCCACAAGTGATTAACTGGAGACTGCGAGTGACCAGAGAGCCAAGATGAGGGAAGATTATTCAATCATACACACACACACTCACACACACACACACACACACACACACACACCCACACACATGCACACACACTCACACACACACACACACACACACACACACACACACTCACACACACATGCACACACACTCACACACACTCACACACACATGCACACACACACTCACACACATACACACACTCACACACACTCACACACACATGCACACACACGCACACACATACACACACACACACACACACACACACACACACACACATACACACATGCGCAGAAATGCACACATAAGCGCAGAAACACACCCAGGCACAGTCATACAGACTGAGAGAAAGTGAGATCAAAACAGATGTTAGTGTATAAAATTCTGTTAGTGTGTTAGATTTTAGTGTATACAGTGAATACTTATGTACATGTGATTTCTTCGTTTTTTATTTTATCGTTTTCACACTTGTCTCAATACCATGTCCACTTTTTCAAAACTCTTCACACAGTGTGCTTTTGAAACACACACCTGAGCACATCAGTTAACCTTTGGTGCAAAAGGCACTTCAACCACTAAAACACTTAATATTTCACCCAAAAGTGACTCTTGCTGCCATAACTATAGCACATGCTTTCTCCCATTAGACTACTTTGTCACTCAATGTACAATGAACTACAAAACACAAACAACTTGGAGCATTGCTAAATACATATATTATGTGTTTCCCTTTCCTCTATTTTTGCATCCACAAATATTTCAAGCCAAGTAGCTAAAGAAACTTTTGATCTGTTGGTTTGCCTCTCACAATAGATGTCATGACTAAGTGTGGTAAATTTACAGTAAACTGTAAATTAATAAATGTTTTACTATATTGGAATCCCAGAATCCCACATTTTTACTATGTAACATAAAATAATATATGATAAAGAAACAAATCACAAAAGCAACAGTATTCTTCAAAGGGTTTACAGTATTTTGACATTTGTTCTTACAGTGCAATATACTGTAATTCAGAAAAGAAAAATACAATACAATCAATTACTCAAAGTACATTACAATCAATAACAAATACATACCAAAAAGCAATATTTTCCCTATATACAGTAATTTGCACATATATTGTCTGCCTATCAGTATCAGAAGTCTACTGTTGGCCTGGCCCATCCATCCTGTCCTCTTCATTTGGCTATAGATTTTCATCAACATCACTCCAAATGTTATCTCTTTCTATACACCGAGGAAAACATCTCTTTGCGTGCCTTTTCCAGCCCTGGATGTGTTCCACTGTTATGTCCATACACCCAGCAGCCATTGCATCTAGAAGTGACATCTGTTCATGTGGGTGGTGGTCCTAAACCTTCACATATACCTTCATAAACTTCATATTGGTATCTGAGCTCCTTGACACCCTCAGAGTTCCTGTCAAAGGGGACAGTGTACAACTGTTTCATCCTGAATGGTTGTAGTGTCAATGTTTGGAAATATGTTGTTGTCTGCGATTATGTTGTTGCATATTTCTCTTAGCCTGATGCTGTTATTGACAATGACCATCCCAACCATTGTATCCTCCTGTTGAGGCGTAAACATTCTTCCCCTTCCCCCCTGTGTGACTGTGTGAGGTAACCGCTGGGTCCTGTAGTGAGTCAAAGACAAATGTGCACTGATACATCTGCTTTTTCTGGAGACTTCTGAAATCACAGTACTGCTGTAATATACACATCAATTGAACTTGGTTTGGTTGATGCTCTTCCGCGACGTCTTCTTCCTCTGCCTCTGGCTGCATCCATTTTCCCCACCAAGGCTAAAGAATGCAAATGCCAATCCAAAGGTGGCCCCTTTTGTATATGTGGTAACAGGGCACAAACAACAAACACCTTGGTAGGTTGTTCATTGAAATGACAGCCAGATGTTTCAACAGTACATATACAGCAGTAATAGTGGAAAAATCTCTTCAGTGACAACTACATCTATATTTTCCCTATATACATGCACATTTCAATGCAAGTATGATCACTTTTGTATAGATGGTAACAAGGCTGCAAACAAAAAAATTTAATAAACTGAATAAACTTTCTGCTCAAATCAGAATGATCTGTCTTATGTATTTCAAGCATATAGTTTCATTTTTCAGAATTTTTCAGAATTTTATTGGGTTTGAACTGAAAGTTAACTGTTTTGAACAGAGTATCTAAATGTCTGCAAAATTTGCTGTATTTGTACAAACATTTGCTGGTAGTGAACACTGACTGAGAGAGGTATTCATGAATTTTGGAAGAAGTGGTGATTGAATGCCTTTAGTATGAAAGCAATGCAAAAATATCCACAGTTTAGTTCACATAGTCTAATGATATGGTGAATGTGTTAAGTGTTTTGAAAAAGTGGACATGGTATTGAGACAAGTGTGAAAACGATTGTAAAAAACTGTAACGTGAATCAATCAGTAATAATGCTCAAGAGTTGCGTTGAAAACAAGAGGCAGACAATTTCGCAACAAACAGTAGCGCGACTGGGATATAATACAGGTGTAGACAGGTGTAGAAAATTAGTTCAGCAAGGAAGCAAGGAAATAGAAAACAGGTGCGATGGATGACAAGTTAAACAAGGTAATTAGTAATCGTTAGTACAGTTTTTTACAATCGTTTTCACACTTACTCAATACCATGTCCACTTTTTCAAAACACTTAACACATTCACCATATCATTAGACTATGTGAACTAAACTGTGGATATTTTTGCATTGCTTTCATACTAAAGGCATTCAATCACCACTTCTTCCAAAATTCATGAATACCTCTCTCAGTCAATGTTCACTACCAGCAAAAGTTTCTCCAAATACAGCAAATTTTGCAGACATTTAGATACTCTGTTCAAAACAGTTAACTTTCAGTTCAAAACCCAATAAAATTCTGATCATTGTGGAAGGAAATATGCTGCATTTTGACAGAAAAATGAAACTATATGCTTGAAATACGTAAGACAGATCATTCTGATTTGAGCAGAAAGTTTATTCAGTTTATTCAATTTTTTTGTTTGCAGCCTTGTTACCATCTGTGCAAAAGTGATCATACTTGCATTGAAATGTGCACGTATATAGGGTAAATATAGATGTAGTTGTTACTGAAGAGATTTTTCCGCTATTACTGCTGTATATGTACTGCTGAAACACCTGGCTGTCATTTCAGTGAACAACCTGCCCAGGTGTTTGTTGTTTGTGCCCCGTTACCACATACACAAAAGGGGCCATCTTTGGATTGGCATTTGAATTCTTTAGCCTTGGTGGGGAAAATGGATGCAGCCAGAGGCAGAGGAAGAAGACGTTGCGGAAGAGCAAGAACAGTTGTGTCTGATGAAATCAGAGCCACAGTCATTGGTAAATCATGGTCTGTCCCTGAGGGAAGCAGGTTGAGGGTTCAACCAAACTTGCCTAGATCCACAGTGGCTTCAATAGTGAGGATTTTCAGGCAAACCAACAGGTACTATATTTGCAGCATTCTGACTGAAGGAGTTCAATTGATGTGTATATTACAGCAGTACTGTGATTTGAAAAGTCTCCAGAAAAAGCAGATGTATCAGTGCACATTTGTCTGTGACACACTACAGGACCCAGCAGTTACCTCACACAGTCACACAGGGGGAAGGGGAAGAATGTTTTTGCCTCAACAGGAGGATACAATAGTCGGGATGGTCATTGTCAACAACAGCATCAGGCTAAGAGAAATATGCAACAACATAACCGCAGACAACAACATATTTCCAAACACTGACAGTGTAAGCACTACAACCATTTCAAGAGTGCTACAGAAACATCAGATCAGGATGAAACGGTTGTACACTGTCCCCTTTGACAGGAACTCTGAGGGTGTCAAGGTACTCAGATACCAATATATGTGAAGGTGTAGGACCACCACCCACATGAAAAGTCACTTCCAGATGCAATGCCGGCTGGGTGTATGGACATAACAGTGGAACACATCCAGGGCTGGAAAAGCCACACAAAGAGATGTTTTCCTCGGTGTATAGAAAGAGATAACATTTGGAGTGATGTTGATGAAAATCTATGGCCAAATGCAGAGGACAGGATGGATGGGCCAGGCCAACAGTAGACTTCTGATACTGATAGGCAGACAATATATGTGCAAATTACTGTATATAGTGAAAATATTGCTTTTTGGTATGTATTTGTTATTGATTGTAATGTATTTTGAGTAATTGATTGTATTGTATTTTTCTTTTCTGAATTACAGTATATTGCACTGTGAGAACAAATGTTAAAATACTGTAAACCCTCTGAAGAATACTGTTGCTTTTTTGATTTGTTTCTTTATCATATATTGTTTTACATTACACAGTAAAAATTGTTATTCTGGGTTTCCAATATTGTAAAACATTCATTCATTTACAGTTTACTGTAAATTTACCACACTCAGTCATGACATCTATTGTGAGAGGCAAACCAACAGATCAGAAGTTTCTTTAGCTGCTTGGCTTGAAATATTTGTGGATGCAAAAATAGAGGAAAGGGAAACACATAATATATGTATTTAGCAATGCTCCAAGTTGTTTGTGTTTTGTAGTTCATTGAACATTGAGTGAAAAAGTAGTCTTATGGGAGAAAGCATGTGCTATAGTTATGGCAGCATGAGTCACTTTTGGGTGAAATATTAAGTGTTTTGGTGGTTGAAGTGCCTTTTGCACCAAAGGTTAACTGATTTGCTCAGGTGTGTGTTTCAAAAGCACACTGTGTGAAGAGTTTTGAAAAAGTGGACATGGTATTGAGACAAGTGTGAAAACGATTGTAAAAAACTGTAATAAACCTATCCTGCCCTAGCATTAGTAGATTAGTAAATGACATGCACGAGAAACGTAAGGTAACATGAACACATGATTAGTTTATTAGTTCTACCCAATCCTGATCTAGCGTTAGTAGTTTTAGTAAATAGACCTGTATGAGGTAACCGCTGGGTCCTGTAGTGAGTCAAAGACAAATGTGCACTGATACATCTGCTTTTTCTGGAGACTTCTCAAATCACAGTACTGCTGTAATATACACATCAATTGAACTCCTTCAGTCAGAATGCTGTAAATACTGTATAGTACCTGTTGGTTTGCCTGAAAATCCTCACTATTGAAGCCACTGTGGAGTCAAGTTTGGTTGAACCCTCAACCTGCTTCCCTCAGGGACAGACCATGATTTACCACATGATGAATGACTGTGGCTCTGATTTCATCAGACACAACTGTTCTTGCTCTTCCACAATGTCTTCTTCCTCTACCTCTGGCTGCATCCATTTTCCCCTCCAAGGCTAAAGAATGCAAATGCCAATCCAAAGGTGGCCCCGTTTGTATATGTGGTAACGGGGCACAAACAAAAAAGACCTGGGTAGGTTGTTCACTAAAATGACAGCCAGGTGTTTCAGCAGAACATATACAGCAGTCATAGTGGAAAAATCTCTTCAGTGACAACTACATCTATATTTACCCCATATAAATGCACATTTCAATGCAAGTATGATCACTTTTGTATAGATGGTAACAAGGCTGCAAACAAAAAAATAGAATATGGTGACATGGCATTGAGACAAGTGTGAAAACGATTGTAAAAAACTGTAATAAATTAGCAAAAATTTCAAAAAAAACTTCTTTTATGTTGTCATTATGGGGTGTTGTGTGTAGAATTTTGAGGAAAAAAATGAATTTATTCCATTTTGGAATAAGGCTGTAACATAACAAAATGTGGGAAAAGTGAAGCGCTGTGAATACTTTCCGGATGCACTGTATGTGTACTCCTTATTTTGTGTACAACAGTGCTTTTGCAATACAAGTTCACTTGCCATACAAATAAAGTATATTTGTGTCTGCGTGTGTGTGTGTGAATTTGAATGTGACTTTGACAGACAACAAGGGAGAGTGAATATCCTTGGCCTGACAGTGTACCCAGGAATAAACATGTCAACAGGTGGCAGTCAGAGGGCCAGTGGGCCGTGAGAAACTGGGTGTGACTGTAGTGCTGGGTGCAGTGATGGGCTGATGCTTCAGCAGGTCCCACGAGCAATCCTGTCCGACACACTCACCACTGAGCGTTCACTGTGACTCCATACAGCTTAACGAGAGAACATCTCCATCCAGCCCCTGACTGGAGCACTGATCAAACCCACTGTCTGTCACCCAAACGTCCCAATTAAACTTCTCATCCTCCGCTCATTCTAATGGATGTGGGTAATTATCCCAGCCCCCGCTGCAGTCACAAACAGTTTGAAGCGGGAGATTGGGAACAAGGATTGAAAAGTGTGAGCGAGCGAGAGAGCCAGGGAGATAGATAGAGAGAGAGCGAGAGAGAGAGAAAACACTGACATCTTAAGGAATTTCACAGGGGTGGTGAATCGAAAGTGATCAGCGGAAGATTTTAATAATTTAAATCGCAGTGATGCACCAGAACTTTCTAATTAAATTATAAGTCATGCTTGAAAAGCAGAAGAGCATGTGTTGTGGGAGTTTAAATAATTCAGCTGCCCCGTATCCAGTCCCTCTGTTAACCTGCAGACAAATGCCATTTGCAAAGCTTTTAGATGGAAGCCAGTAGCAGAACAGGAGCATTCTGATACAGAGTTTTAATATTCTCAGCCGATATTAAAACACTCCAAAGCAGATCCTGGTTTCAGTAATTAGATGGCTTATGTCGCTCCACATGTTGTTTTCTACCAGGCTTTACAGCAGCCTATAGCTTGAGCTGCTGAAGAACAATAATGATTAAGATTCTGTCTGCCCTACCTTAAGAGACTAATAGAGACAAAAATGTCATTCCTTCAGCATAGGTACCCAACTAATTCCTGTTTTCTTAAAGAATGTATGGTGTAGGTGTAATGTTCTTGAGGTAAAAGGGGTCTAGCTCATATTATGCCTTCACTCACACACACACACACACACACACACACATATGCTGGCATGCATGCATGCACACGCAGGCTGCATTTACCTCCATTATATATTACAATTTTACCTAACACTTCTGACAGCCCCGCATATTTAAGTTCTCCAGGTTAGGATATCGAGTCATCCATTTTTTCAAAGTCCTCACCCTTTGACTGCTTGCAGCCCATGTGTCATTGTTACAGAAACAAAGCTGGACATTTTATGAAAATGAACGACAGTACTCTACACAGCTTCTGTAAAGTCTTGGGCAGTGCCATGGTGAAGCCTTACCAATAGCTATCTAGGGGCCGGATGTTCACAGAACAGGAAGGGGGGATTGGGTCTTAGCAGTGAGACCAGGAGTGGTGGAAAGAACCAGTTCTCTCAAAGAGTCTAACCCACTCCAAACACACTGCTCTCAGCTGTCTTCCTCCACAGCGATGGAAGAACGACTGGTGTCCCAGTTCTCTTCTATGCAAACACATCTATTCTACTTTTAAACAATCAAGGTCAGCCTCTTAACTTGAATATATGGCTTATAGGTGAAATATATTTTTAGTGTATTTCTCTATTAATATCGAAGTTACAGAGGTGTCATATTGCCTCGATTTCAGGGAGTAATGTGACATTGTTGTAATATATAAATTAAATAATCAATGCATCTAACCTTTGCTTTATTAGCAAAAGATTAGCGAAACCAGATTACTATTGCAATGCTAACTGAAGGAAGCAGGGAATCGTTAACTTATAGTGCTCTTTCAGTGCCATTGGGTCTTTAATGACCACAAGTCTGGACCTTAGATTAAAACTACAATCAGAAAACAATTAAGCCAAAAAATAAGTAGCAGAGGGTAAAAAGTAAACACACTGATCCCTGTTTGATATTAAATAAGATCTAATTGTTCTGATCATAAAATAAAAAGAAAGAAACACTTAAAAATTCCTCCATTTCAACTGAGCTGATTAAAGAAAGCACAATGCCTCAGTGACAGGACCGTATTACTAATTCATTGCAAACAGTGGATTTGGGCGGGTTACTTTTTGAAAAATGTTCAAAACTGGCGGCCCGTAATAAAAGCAGTGAGAAAAATTCTCGTTCATTAACATTTAATCGCAAAATTCTCTTTCATATGAAATACCCAATATAGACTGTCAGAATCAATCAGAGGTCCCGATCGGAGACGGCTGGCGGGAGGATGGGGAGCGTGTCAGCGGTAGCATCAGCGGGGCTGTTTCCTGTCTGTCACGCCGCACCCAGCGGTAAGGCGACAGCGAGGGGGAGCGAGACGCCGAGCTGGAAACGCTTCTGTTGCCGCGGCTCCGCCCGACAGAGGTTTCCGGAAAAGGGTTGCGTTATCTTACACGTGTGAACACCCGCTCAGAGCCAGGCCCACCACCCCGGAGCTTTTTGGATCGGACCCTTTTTGGCAAGGAACGCGTTCGGCCGAACCGCTAGCTCTGCTCTGGGGACGGCCTACACCAGGGATCCATCCTCCCAGACTATATGGGACTGGCTTATATCCACCACGTATTACAGAAACACTGCTCTCTTCTCATTTGCTGAAGTTAGAAAAATGGTAAATGAATTATGTTTTTTGCCTGGCTTAGCCTGAATTGTCTGATGCTGCACCATGTAACGCATGGTTATTTACGTCACTGTCAGCTACGACCAGTCTGGCCCTTCTCCTCTGACCTTCCTCATTAACAACGCATTTCTGCCGGCAGAACTGCTGATCACTGGATATTTTTTTGTTTTTTGTAACCACTCTCTGCAAATTCTAGAGACTGTTCTGCGTGAAAATCCCAGGAGAGCAGGGGTGCGTTTCCCGATAACGGTGTCTCTTGGCGCTTTACAAAGACTCTAAGGTATACCTTACTGAAGTTGTTTACTTTTCTACGTGCGTTCCCTGAACTATCACTTAGGCGGTTGCTAAAGGGATAGCTTCTACGTGCGACGTTACTAGGCCCATCAACTCGCTCTAAGATCGATTATGCACTCAGGAATACTTAAAAATATTGCATTTATCAAGACTAGTGGGAAATTATTAATAGAATTAAAAACTTAGAAACGAAATTATCCAACCGTATATATAATTTTCGCCAAATTATATATAGTTACGGTTAGTGATACAGTTTGTGGCTACGCCATTTGCAATATGCCTTCTTTGGCATGTCATGGCATTTGTCATGTTTTATTTACATTATTTTAATATCTTTGTCATTGTGCTTTAAATTACTTTGCAATCAGGTTTGATTTGCCAGAAGCACCATCACATCACTGGTGTAATCGACTATTTCCTCTAATTAGCTGACGTTTTCAATAAAAGCGCACCAACAAGCGAAACGCACCAACACGAAAACAACATAAGATATGGCGAAAAACAAAAAAAGAAAGAAATGAGCGGTACGACAGCTACACAGCATATTAATTGGAGATATTGTTGAATTAAGAAACATTATTTTCCAGTTTTAGGACTACGGTGTCCAACACAACAAAACAAAGAACTATGGTTATACATCGTTCCAGCCCACAGAGAGAGTGGGAAGTCGTCAGTTGATGAATATCATTTAAAAGGCAATTAGGCAACATTTAGTATATAATAAAATAAACAATAAAGTGCAACATGCATCCTTCGTAATGTGCAACAGCTGATTTCAGAGGCTTGCGGTCGTAACAGTGGTGGCCACTAGCGGAGTGAGCTGACAACATCGCGAAGGTATAGCTAAGAATCGCCCAGACCATAGACATATATACCAGTCGTCCAGACCAACCTTATGAAAGTAAGACGTACAGAAGGTATACTTAGCTAAGAACGTTTCGTGAAACACGCTGAAACGTTAAGGTAGAGCTTAAGGTACAATTTATGAACGACGTAGTGTTAAGAAGGCTTCGGGAAACGCACCCCTGCAGTTTCTGAGAAACTCAAACCAGCCTGTCTGGCACCAACAATCATTCCATGGTCAAAGTCACTAAGATCATATTTATAACTCATTCTGACATTTTATCTGAACAACAGCTAAACCTCTTGACCATGTCTGCATGATTTTATGTATTTAGTTGATGCCACATGATTGGCTGATTAAATATTTGCATTAGCAAGCTGGTGTACAGGTCAACCTAATAAATTGAGTATATGCTGTATTTTGGGAAGTATTTTGGGAGTACTGATACACACACACACACACACACACACACACATGTGCCCATTAGGAATATTACTGACTTGTTGACTTGCAGTATGTAATGGTGAATTAAATGTAAATACATTTATTTATGTATTTGCTCAATACACATAGATTAATTCAGATTACATTAAACCTTTACCATTGAGTTTGAATTGTATTCCCAGCCATGTATACAAGGAAGGTGATGATATATTTACAGGAATATTTAAGGACACTTGTGAGATTGTCGATTTTGAAACCTATTTGAATAGATATGGACTTTGATGCAATACTTATTTAGATATCTTTAAATATGACCATCTATAATAATCTATTGCTAAACATATTCATTATAACTTTGCAGCATTTACAGAATGTAAAATGTACAGTAGAATACAGTAAAACAGGCTTCCAGTGAAGGAAAAGCATAGAACTACATGCAATCCAGAATCCTGAAACCACTGAAGTAATTTAACTGCCATAAAACTATGGGCTTCCACACAAAATAATGCTAATTGCATAATTTTAAAAAAAGAGCAACAAAATAACCATAATTTTAACCTAAGAATATATTAGAAGTGGGCAGTTTTGAGTGGAATACAAATTGGTAGAAGGGTGTTAAAGAATAAAGTCAATGTGACATAACACCTACTGGGCATGTATTATTGCTGCTGTATATCATTAGCTATGAGTTTTCTAATTAGCACACAGGGCAGAATAATGAATAAAACTCCATTAATCAAAAGGTAATATATGTAAAGACAATATTTTAGCCCTGGGGGAGAATGAAAAAGGAACAGTACAGCTCAAACACAGTGTGCATGCGAGGATATTGCACTTGCACACCTGTTTATTCTTTTATTCAAACTTTGTTCTTTTGCACTTGGAAAGCATTGTAAACAAGACAAAATCATTTTGGTTGTAGCTGTCTGATATGCCTGAAAATGTAATAGGTAATAGGGCCTGTTTCACAGACACAGTTTAGTCCAGGATTA
This sequence comes from Conger conger, assembly GCF_963514075.1. Lineage (NCBI taxonomy): Eukaryota > Metazoa > Chordata > Actinopteri > Anguilliformes > Congridae > Conger > Conger conger. The sequence continues at coordinate 32,814,385 of NC_083765.1, read as the reverse complement.
AATCGAGTTTTGTATAGATAATCCATTCAAAATAGAATTTAGCCTAGGACTAGGCTTAATCTGTGTCTCTGAAACTGGCCCATTACATTTTCAGACAAATCAGTCAGCTACAACCAAAATACTTCTGTCTGGTTTACAATGCTGTCATGTAATAATCCATGTTGGAGGTATGGTTACTTTAATTTAATTAATTAATTAAATCTTGAGGAAGCAGTCGGCAATATTTAAAAACAGGAAAAGCAGTTAATGGTGTCACTGTGATACCCTGGAAAGCACAATGCAGATCAACAGGACTGTACACACAAAGAGAAGTAGCCACACATATGCTGTATTAGAGAATTTAATGGGATTTTCAACATAAAAAGTAGAATCGCTATATGAAAATGAGATATGTGGATAAATGAGTAAATGCTGATTGATCTTGTGTGGTTGTTGATGTGAACAGTTGTCTCTAGGTCAGGAGATATTCCAGGTGTGTCAATGAGAAAAAGCTTCAGAAAGAAACATGTTTTTTTGGGGGGGACATTGAAGTGATCTAATTTTCCTGCTGCCTCCACAGGCCCGGTCACAGACCCATAGAGCGGTGATGCATTTACACCTCCGATCCGAGGTGAACCTCTGCCACTCTGACAGTCCTCTAAAACACCTTACGGGAGATATAAATAAATCCCGCTCGGAAAATGCATTTCCTTCCAGACTGGGATTCCAGACTGGCCCTTCCAAAAGTCAGGATATCATTAAGTTGTTCTCAAGAATTCCGGTTCAGTGACCCTGTTGGTTTAATCCGTGGCTGAGTTATATACTTGTAAAAAGGTGAGCGTTCAACCTTTTTTGGTTCTTGGCACTCAGCATTAAAAGAGAAGGATTGTGGGTAATGACACTGTGACTGACTGCCCTGTTGTCATATAGACGAGGACATATTTGTGCATCACCATAGATTCAGAATAAGCCCCAATCCTGAGCCAGCTGTATTTCAGATTTACATACTGAGACATAAATGATAAACCATTAACCCAGTAACAAAATTGGGTTGATGAAATCATTGTGTTGAAATCAGAACAACACAGCCACATTCAGAAACCGTACCAGAAACCATCGCCATTTTAATACGCTGAAATGCATTGTCTTTCAGGAAAAGGATGCAGAGACCGAAAACTTAGGAAAGCTAAAGTGGACTAGTGCTAAAGTTAAGTCATGCATCACCTTTTGGAAGACACATCACTTTGGGTCTTCCAAGCGTGTCCTACAAGTGGCCCACCCCCGACAAGCCCTCGGCGTGTCGACAGGAATGAATGCTGCCACAAATGAGCCGACCTCATTTTGAGAAAGAAGCTAAGGGGAGATACAGGCATCAGCATTTGGCATGAGCGTTTCATTTCCCTCTGACATTCCCCTACGACAGCCTTCCTCGAGCTACTTTACAATTCTTTCTCATCATTTAGCACATTATGTGGATAATAAACACCCATATCAGAGTAGCACTTTTGTCAAGAAGTGTTAGGATCCTTCCTTTTTTTACTCTATTATTTTTGCAGATCAGACTGTGTTTTGTTTTAAATACAGCATGAAAGACAACTATTGAAATATGAAAGCTGTGCTTTCTCTGTGCCCTGTCACTCATCTCATGACTGCTTATATTTTTATCAGATTGACTGTCTGCTTGTGTGGCCCTCTCTGTCAATCTGGGCAGTGTTATCCTGTCAGAGTGTATGTAACACTGGGCTAGTATCTGATGATCTCACTGCTTCCTTTGGCGTTTTGTCCACATTAACAATGACCATATTGTAACTATAATCAAAAGTGAACTATCAAATAAGTTTAATGATATTATAACAAATGGTAGGTATTGTGACCAATACAATTGGAGTGATTTTCAGGCTAATTTGTACAATTTTTGCAATTTAGCATTAGATAAACATATTATCTGTCAGTGAGTGAAAGCCAGAAAGGGAATGACAAAGAGAAAGAGAGTGACAGAAAGAGAGCAAGAGAGAGAATGAGATAAGGGTGACATCTTAAGGAATTTCATAGGGGTGGTGTATCATACAGCACACACTGTGTATAGTTTTAGAAGGACTGGAGCACAAATGAGGTGGAACAGTGGAGCTATTCTCTGAAATCCATGGTCCCATGACCAAAGTGAGAGGAGAACAGGTTAGGGTAAAAGGCTTAATCAGAGATCAGGGTTAGAGGAGAGATCAGGGATCAGGAATGGGGGATAGAACTCAGAGGGACAGGGAGATGAGGGTGATAGATGTGACCAAAGTGCATTGAGCTTTAGGCTATGACATGGGCCAAACAGTTATATGTGACAGGATTCTGCTGTGTCAAGACGTTGAGAGAAAATATTGCCAAACATCAAGAGGTGGTTTTATAGACCATAGATATTGTATTATTAGTGTCCAACCAAACTCAAGGGATTGGTTTCTGTTGTGACTGTCACAGTAAGATCAAGCTCACATCTGGAACATGCCACTAGATGGCGCTTTAATCCTTCAGATTGACCCCTGGTGCCTCACACAGTCCAAAAGTGAAGCCGAGTGCTTTGCACTGATGCCCGAGTGAACCCGTCAAGCTACATTCATTCACCTCTGGTGACTGTCAGCTACACATGATATTGCAGGCAATGCTATTAATTTCCCCAGTCAAATATATGAATTTATGCCTGATTAGATTAGAAGCCATTTGTTCTGAGTTATCTTCCCCTAGTGAAGTTGCAGCTTGGTTACGACTGTGTGCAGTGGGCAAAGAATGCGGCTTCTTACCACTAAACCAAAGAAACACTATGGTTCCAATAAGCACTTCCTTATGCCACCAGGGACATAAGCACAACAGGGGTTTTGTGGTTTGAATCTCTCCTGAAATGCTTAAGATACACATTTAATGTGCAGAAGTTTTTTGGAGAAAACTTAAAGCACCCATGTTTGGTTTGGAATTTTCGATTCCTAAAAATTACTACCTGGCTACACCACTGTGTGCAATTTTTATTCATGTTTGTGTTGGATGATTGGAGAAGGGGCTTTTAGCACAGCTTTCTGTGTACCCTGGCCTTGTAATTAATGTGACAATACGTTCAACATAAGTGACACTCAGCTGCATTCTTCAAACTTGTAGTGAAAAGAACGAAGAATGGCCCTTCTTGTATTGTAATGCGGTGCTTTTTCAGAGAGGCAATATAGATTGTACTGACACTTAGAGAGGTAAAATTTTATATTTCACTGATTAAGATTCAATCATAAACCATACCATAGCTGTTATAAGTAAATTCTGAAATAATAATAAAATCATCCTGAAAAAACTGTCATGTCCTGATGCTTCTATTTTCATTAAATGTAAGCCTCTTTTAATCCATGACAAATTCCTGGAAAGGGAATAAAGATATTCAATTGATGCCAAGATGTTGAACCGAGGTACTGACTTGATTGATGTGTGTGCATTGATTTTGAGCCTCAGAGGCGTTCACCCCCAAATAAGCAAAGAGCGTGAGGCAAAGTGCCAGACTGTGTGGAGAGAGAAAAAGAAGCTAGTCGTTCGTCAGAACAAAAAGAGTGCAGGTAGGGGTCTCTCTCTCAGACGGACAGGGAGCATTTCTCCTCCGCCGTGAGGCTGCCAGGTGATTACAGCGCTGGGGTCAGAGGTCACATGGGTCCTCCTGACCCCAGCGGTGATCAGTGAGGGTTGGCTGAGGTTGTGAAGAGAGTAGCTGGGGACACAGGGAATGCAGTGGCTGTTCACGCTGCTGACCCCTTAGTGAGCTCTAGCTGTTCACACGCCTGTCCCTCTGGCTGTGCTTTCTTTCTTTTACAAAACATGTTTGAACCTGATTTACTGTATCATGCTTACAGTTACAGTTTATTTTTACATTTATAAATGTGCTGGTAAAACTGTGGTATAACTGTAATAATACACTCACACTGTGAGACAATGACAGTGTATTATTGAAGAAGTGTCCCTACTGTATTCTATATGCAATGAAAACTGTAGGAGTTTATGTAATATTATTAAGAATTAATCAAACGTGAAGATTTTTTTTGATCTTACCCCTTTTTTCTCCCAGTTTGGAATACCTGACTAAATTACATTGCCGTGGGAACTGAGAGCAGGACCAGAGGGGACTGTCCCCTGTCTGGCCTTATCAACTGTAAGACACAACTGTTTTACAAGGTAGTTACTTGCTGTTGAAATTACAGGTCATAGATGCACTATTACTGGTACATACTTTACTGTAGTTCACAGATTGCAATTTACTATATACATGCATAATCATATACGTAAGTATTCGGACATTCCTATGATAAAACAACTTAGTGTTCATTTGATTGCAATACGTTTCCAATAGGTACACACAAAGAGCTTTCAGCTGTCATTCATGACCTTGCCAAGACATTATTAAATGAAACATTAGATAATGTTCATGATAAGGACAGTTAGAGCAGAACATTCAGATACCGTAAAAGAGCAACCACCATGGAATGCGGAAACAGAAACTCCTCAAATGGAGCTCTGTTGACTTTTTGGTCACCTTGTGATCCGAAGGTAGGAACGGTATACTCATAATCACCATCCTCCAAGGCAGTGCTTACAAGGGCCTATCACAAAACAGAGAGAAACAGTGACCATTTCATTAATATCAAAACTGTCCTCTGTGATCTGGACGCCCCCTCTGGACAGGTTGGTGTTGCACTGAAACCTCACACAGTACAGACGAGGCCTTGGCTCTGAGACAGTGGGTAAATCCATATTACATGTGTAGCATGTGGCATATCTGAGCCCAGACCATCAATAATGAATTGGGATATACAGCTCCAATGGTGCACCTGTGTCACTATTTTGTAAAGACTTTCTGGAAAGGTACAAGAAGTACAGGATTGCTGTTTAGATCCATTCCAGGACCCGGGTGGAACATATGTGCTTTCCTTTTTCAGATTTTTATGTTCAGATTGAAGTCTATTCCTTCATACATGAAGTTCAGCCTACTGGGATGGATAAGGAACTCCAACTTGTAAGAAAGCAACACACATGGAAAATCGACACAGCGGTACAAATCAATGCCAGTCAATGTTAAAATAAAGAGCCAAGAGGAAATTGTTATACTCTTTGGATCTGGCCAGCATTGGACAAAGTTTCCTCCAGCATCAGAAGGAGACAACCCAGGGGTGCAACACTCAGACACAGCTCTGCAGGACAGTCAGACAGACGGGCAACGAGACTGACAGTCAGACAGATAGACAGACAGCAGGTGAGACATAATATTGGATAGACACACAGGATGAATGCCGGTCAGATAGGTGGATTGTAGGAAGGTCAGAGACATTGCCTGAGACAGAGTGCAGGGAATCACTGGTATCTATATGTAACCTCTGTGTCCCCAGCATTATACTGCTCCTGGATACTGTACCTGTACTGTCTTGTACTCTCTGTACCAGTTTTACACAGTCATGCATTTAATTCTGAAGATGAACCGAATATTTGGAGAAGAAGAAGAAAAAACTACATTGAAAAACCCTGCATCAAAACAACGCACCTGTGTGATCCAATCCGTTTCACAGTTATTTACAGTACAAATACAGCATCCAGACAGTTCTGTAATACCATTATTCCTCATTGAAAAGCCTTGCTCCCTCTGGAGACAGAGAAAACAGCGCTTCAGATGTTTAAAACACTTTCAGACACCTGTGCTGCTGAATACCAACAGTCTCCTGACGAGACGTAACAACAGCGCAGAGAGGCTCACACTCAGGGAAAAAAACTTCCATGGATTCTTAAAGAAGGTTAGGGTGGGAGTGAGGTGGAGGAGGGTGTGTGTGGGGGTGTGTTTGTGTAAATTACAGATAAATTGTTTCTGTATATTTTCAGCGACTGAAGTGTAAAAGTACGGCAGACTCAGAGAAACCTTCACCAGTACGCCCAGAGCTCCACGCTCCTGTGTCGAAAGTACCTGTCCCTCTGACTTTTAAAAGGTCAGTGTCGCTATTGTTGCTAAGCAACTCTGTATAGGTGGAAGTGAAGCTTTCCGTTGTGATTCACGTGGTGACAGCGTGTGAAGCACACGCCGGGAGTGCAACGCCTCGGCTGAAAGCTCTAACGCTAACGTCTGAACGCTGCTTTGAAGCCATCTTTTTTTGGTGAGCATCCAAACTCATGCTGTTGCTAGAGTGCAATGGGGAAATTTCTGAAATATTTTTCTGTTCACCCAGGCAATAGGACAGGGCACTTTATAGTTTGGGATGACCATTAGATTGGTGAAGAAATTATATTGATTTTCCACTCAAAACACAAGCCTTTTCATTCTAATGGAATTGAATTCTTGGAATATTTACTGTACTACAATATTATATTGTAAATATGCATACATTTTGGAAAATATAATGTTAAATATACATGACATACACAAAAAATGTTAAATATACATGACAATGTATTTTAAAAATATATTGCAATAATAATATTGTTGTGATGATGTGTGCCCATATATTGTGAAGGATTAATGATATCTTGTTAATATTTCACTTCAATTCATTTAAAAATATTTCACTTCTGTATGGGCACCATAATGTAAATGGTGCTTCAGGAACAAGACACACATTTAAGTCATCATTGGTGAGCACTTCCCTGAACACTGATGTCACCAAATGACTGGGAAACTACCATTAACTCGTGAGTCACCTGTGGGTCAGCACCTTTGCCCCTCCCCTGGGTAGTCCTCAGCCGCTGACAGGCATCACTGCACACCAATCCCAGGGAAAGGCTTAATATGAGATCAGATGGCTTCAGTCAGGTGAAGACTGTTTACTTTTGACTCCCTCCCTGCAGAAGAGGAAAATACCCAGCATGCTGTGCACAGCATCTGCGAGTGTCTCCTGCTGAACTTAGAACATCATGAGCCTGGCTGACACTGCTCTCCTCTTGCAGTCTGCTATACACAATGAAAACCGTACCGTTCAATGAAAACAAAACAAGTAATCTCATTCAAATATTGACCAAGAATAGAACCTAGTTTTATACAGTGTGTACAACACGATAAATGACTGAAAAATAATGGTAAGTGGAGTTGAGCCAGGTGTTGAACTGCTCCGGGGGATGGCGAGCTCTCCGAATGTGTGACAGACATTAAATGGCTCTGCCTCTCACGCAGCTGTGTCGGTCTGGCCTGAGTGACTGGGTGACATTGACCTTTAGGGCTGACCCCGGAGCTGTAAAAAGCTGCCTGCGGGGACAGCGGGTGGGGAAGGGGGGGTCACAGTGCTGCCTGGTGTGAAAGGCCCCTCATTGTGAAAAGCCCCTTCTCAAGTAAAAAAAAAAGCCACTCTACCCTCCCCTCTCACCACAGTGAGATGCCAGGAGCCTCTCTCTCTCTCTTTTTCTCTCTCTTTATTCACTCTATTCTCTCTCTCAGTCTTGCACTCTCTCTCTATCTATTCTCTCTCTCCCTCTGTCTCTCGCAGGGCCAATGTGACCACACGTGTCACTGACAGTGATTAAACAAACAAGTGCTCAATCAATGGCTCACTGAAGCACATAACCAATGCCAGTCACAGCCTATTATGTTCAAAGGCCCTCTTTAAATTCCACTTGAGTGGGCTGACCCTGTGGCAGGCTGCCAAACAGGCTTAGGATCTACAGAGACAGGTGGGGGTGGGAGCCAGCGCAGGAAATAGACACACGATGATATAATAATGAGCAACAATAACAACATGTTTAATTTACAAAAGCTAGCAGCCAATAACCGGCCCTATATTTAATGAAAGCGGTTTGTTGAATATATGTTTGGCGGTTGAGTCCGGGGCGGACCTCGCCTCCAGCAGGCGACGCGTTAAAGACTCCTCGGCCGCCGTCCTCACTCGCCGAGCGGGACTCATCAGAGCGGCCGCCTTTGACGCAAGACGCGAGCGGAGGCAGCGAGCGGGGTTTGTATCAGCGCTCGGCGCCAACGAGGCTAAAAGAAGCGAAATCAACGCTTTGAGTGAAGAGAGCAGAAGCTCTGGGCACGCTGCAGGCAGTGGGGCGTCAGAGGAAACTTGGCAGGCGAACAGGGCCGTCTGCTGACAGCTAAAAAACGAACATCTGATGGCTGAGACGCACACCCGCCATCGCCGCCTTCCGCGGATCCGCTCTCACTCAACGCGTCTTAGCAGACAGCTTTCAGCACGTTTGTAAATACTGTGTCAAGACTCCATTTATATCGTACTGCCATTAGCATTTATCTTTAGTTTTCTTTGTGCTTTTCTTCCTTGGGGTCTCTTTAGCAAATACAGAACTCTGAGGCTGTGGATAACTTGGAGCTAGGTTTTGACTGATTTGAAGTTTTGAATGAAGATTTGGGACAAGAGTTTGTAGATATTCCCCAAACAATTACCCAAACTCTACTCTGCCAAGTAGTTTTTTTTTCTGTAAGCATAAAAACACCACATATCTACTCTGCTGCTTTTGTGATTGGCTTGTCCTCCCCTTATCCACCACTGCTATGTACATTTCCTGTACTGATGTGTACCTCATCATGACTAGGTGAAATCCTGTCTTTGAACTTGTGTCACCCTGCTGAAAATTCCAGTTTAAACCAGGATATGCCGGTCAAGCTGGTTAATGTTTGTGCTTTCAACACTTTTAGCTGGTTGACCAGTCTATATAGTCAGTGAGTCCACCAGTTTGACCACTAGTACCAGCTTAACCTGCTTTCACCAGCTATAGATCAGCTTTGAACAGTCACAAATCAGCAATGACCAGCTATAACTGTCAAAAACACGTCTAAAACCAGCTTAGAATCCCAGCTTGTTTTAGCTGGAATTTTCAGCAAGGTAATGCCACTGTATTCCTTCAGAACATGTGAATGGTATTACAGTAAAGAGGAGCTTCCTCTTCTGGCACAACCCCTGCAACACCAGCATCAACATCACATGCTTCAACCTGCAATACTTATAAGCTCGCTTGCATTTTTTAGGATTTATTTAATACATACAACTGTACTATTATTATCACTATCATTGTGTATTAATGAAGCTCTTAATTCATTTTGTTGATTACACAACCTGCCATCTTTGAACGAACCATTTAAGCTCACATTGAATGTAACATTCTTGCTGTGCTTCATTCTGTATATTTCAGATAAAGACCCCCATCCCCCCCTCTTCAGATCAAGCCCCCCATCCCCCTCTCTGGGATCTTCATGGTTACCCCTTGAGAGCCCAAATCCATTTTGAGGACCCCCATTTTAATATAAACACGCCACACATAAATAATTTACAATTCGCCGTTTGCTGCAGGAGGATTAACTAGCAGTCCTCGGCAAGGAGCACTTAGCATTACGGGGAGAGAATTTGAGTATTCTTTAACAGGACATTGATTCACTGTTTAATTAGTACTAATGAAGGGCAACAGTGCCGTGTGCAGGGTGGTAAAGGGTAACAGAGGTACAGACATTACCTGTGTGGCTGGACAGTAAATCAGAAAAACTACAACCCCCCACATGCCAAGACCCCTTCATCAAAAAACTGAATGGTGACTGATTTGGCCTCTTCTGTTGGCATGAAACAAGGGGACTTGAAACAGAAAAGCAGAGACTTTGATGGGGTTGAGGAGGCGCCATGTTCCCACTGAGGCTCTGTAAGAACCCGTACAGAGGCTCGCTGGACTCAAGCCGGGCTCTGTATCCAGACCAGATCTCTAACAAGTGATTATGCATCCCTCCACACCTCACTTACTCCTCCAGGCCAGGGGGCAGCCAGACCAAGCACTCTGTGTGTCTGTGTGTGTGTGTGTGTGTGTCTGTGTGTGTGTGCTGCTTCTTCCAGCATTCTATGCCCTAAAACACTAAAAGATGATTAGAAGGCTTTTCTTTTTGAGGTGAACAGCATGCCTGTAAGACTTAGACAACTGGTAAAAAAAATCTGTATGAAATGTTCACAAGGGCTCCTCAGAGCAATTAAACTTGAAGTGAGACATAAAAACAGGTCCTTTTGGGCAATGCGTTCCCACCGCAAAGACTTTTAGTGTTATATATGCCTTCAGTTGATCTAAATCAACCCGAGTTATGTGCTATTGGTTATTCCTGTGGCCTGGAGAAGAGCCTGTGTTTAATAGGAGAGGTCTGTGCTGAGCCAGGGCAGAGGGGGTCAGAGAGACCCAGTCACGTCCCAGCTGAGTCTGTGTTTTAGGAGAGCCTGAGGGTTCCTCACTGCAGACACGCGCACAGGCAGGCACGCACACACACACAAATACTCTACTCATGCAGACACGCGCACAGGCAGGCACGCACACACACACAAATACTCTACTCATGCAGGCACATATACTAAACACTCAAACATGCACACACAACTTTTATGCAATTTACTAACACATGCACAGATACAATTATACTCGTTGCATGGACATGTACATACACACACGTGCACATACAGACACCCGCAAACACAGACAAATTCCTAATGTACACACACACACACACACACAAACAACACTAGCTGAATGCCACAAGATGTAATGATAAAAAAAATACAATAAATAATTATTAATAAAACTGTCCTTACTGGTAAACATTTATGTCAGGATCTTCACTGACATATAACTGTGAGATTGAAAGGAACACATGTTTAAATCGAAGATCCAAGCATACAGAACCAATCATTGATAAAAGCTCTTAGAATATTAAACGTCTCTCTGATTTTTTGAGTTCTCTAGCGTTTTGCTAGAGAACGTCTAGTGCTATCAGACAGACTAAATAAAGCAATTTACAATACATGTTTCTTTTTATACCTAATGCCTTTAATAAACATTCTGTCACAGCAGAAGCCAAATGAACAAAGGCTGAACAGAGTACAGAAATCAATTAAAATGAAGTCACAGCGCTGGCTGGCCAATTGTCTGTGGCAGTTATTTGACATAATATGGTTAATATTTCTAGCTGGGTAAATTAACACAATTTTGCGACTGTGGATTTACTGAGGGAGGGAGGAGGGAGGGGGGTGGGGTGGGGTGTGTGTGTTGGGGGGGGTTGAAGTGTGGGGGTACAGCCCCTGAGGGTCTTCTTGGCAGGGTAATAACACCTTTAAGTAAACAATAGCAGGGGCTGACCAGGCACACCCTCCCATCCACACATAGGAGACTTGAAAATAATTAACGTGCTGCTTCATTTGCAGTTATTACCCTCATCCCTTCTGGCCTGCCTCCCTCCCTCTCTCTCCCTCTGTCTCTGTCTCTCTCTCTCTCTCTCTCTCTTACGCCTCCAGAGTCGTGTGTGGTTATTCATGTGCGGTCTCTGGTCGTTTGTATGGTGTCACGGCGATATTGATTTAAAGGCGGGAAGGAAGGGGTCCGGCTGCAGCCGGAGGGGTGGGCTAAGGGGAAGGAGGTAAAGGTTAAAACGCTGCGCTCCCGGTCTCCCGCATCTGCTGCCTGTCAAACAGCCTCAGCCCAGGACTGGAAAGCCAGGAGCAGTCTGATAAGAGGAAAGGCTGTGCTTATATTCATCCTACTCTCCTGTCTCTCAATTGTCGTTACGATTTTTCTCAAAAATGTGTCTTGGAAAAATCTAGTCATCCACATCAGAATACAGTGTGGGTGGAGTTCCCATGAGGAAAACCTGTATATAAGTACATCCAATATTTTCACGTTAAACACAATTGTCTATTTACAGTAGATTGGCTGCTGAATTCCTGCCCCTCATCTTCTAACAGGCTCCCTAAAACAGAGGGAATTTGGGACAGGGTGTCACTCATCCCTGATGAAGGTGCATTGCAGGTTGTATGCGAGACCAGCTTGTGTGCAGCAGCTGTGACATCAGAACTGGTACTGGTACCAGCCATTGGGACAGGCTGGTGGTGCTGTGTTCATTTTTTGCAATATGACACAAAATAAGCTTTATTCAAACCCCATTCAGACCACACTGACCACTTCTATGCTGTGAACTGAACTTGTGAACACTGACTATGCGAACGGGGGAAACTGGATAATGGTGTGCAGGGCACATGTTTCACCTATAGCCAGACCGCTGCTGCAATTTAGAAAATTCTCAGAATTGCAGATGTTTCTGTCTGTTTTCAAGATCAGGAGCTCGGCAGAACTGTCAGATCTCACCAGCCTTTGTACAGAAACATATCAGAAGATTATGTAAGCTGCAGAAGCCAAAAGCAAAGAAAAATGAGAATAACTTTGAGGTTTGACTGAGACACAGCATGTATGACTAAAATAAAGGTTTCAAAGTAAAAGAACAACAGCATTGCATGTCTCAGGGCAAGACAACAATCTAGCATTTTCCAATTTGCTTATTTACCTCTCTTCTTCTTTTCATACTTGTATCTGGGGGTCTCCTGGAGTGTCTGGGGACAGGTATGAGCACAGCACAGTGCTCAGCTCCTTTCATCTAGTCCCAGGTGCTATACCTGGAAAACAGGAGAGCTGTCGAGACCAGAATAGCGGATTACCTCCCGTTCTCCAGTGTTTACCTTTCATGGGGCTAGGCATCGCAATCGAATCCAGAGCAAAAAGCAGAACTTTAGGGCGAATGGCCCGATAGCTCACTGACAGTGCAGAACAGTTATTTGGCTCACATTGGGTTAAAAACACAGATCACCATCAATAAGAACATCAATATAAATAAAGAGAAGCATGTGTACCTTATATGCAGAGAGTTTATAAGTCAGATTAAATGATCTGTTTTTCAGGTCACATAGAGTTATTTTACCCAGAATTTAAAAATGACCAAATTACTATTTATTGCAGTTGAATTATTATTTCATGAAAGTTCTACATTTGACTGTATTTCACACAGCCATAAGGAGAAAATGACTTACATGTATGTATATGAAATTTTCATTTGAGCTGCCCATGGCAGTCAATATTATAATTATATTACATCAATATGGTAATGTAACTACCTCCATGTTAAAACGAAAATACAACATGAGGAAATCAGGCAATTTGGTAGACTTAAGGCAGAGTCAAAGCGCAGTGCACTTGTTAATGGTTTAAATCTTGGTTGGGGGGGAGTCAGTACATCAGTAGCCCCATGAGGAGAGGACAAATTAAAGGCCATAAAAGCCCTCATTAGAGGCTCTGCGTTCCTGGTCCAGGCACCCCCCTCCATCACAGTTTATCGTCACATGGCCAAATTACAAACCTTAACACCACCAACATTGTCCCTGGACGTCCACTAATTCCTGCTGATCCTAATTGTTATATTTTCCAAAAGGCATTTTTTTCTGGGAAGAATTCTGCACTATGCATTACAATGTGGCTCATAGACAGTTAACATGGTGATGGTTTCCGATGCAGGGTTAACATAGTTTCCTTTAGAAACATGAAAAGATAATGATCATAGCAATGGCATTGGGACCAGACCTCACCCACCCACAGTCAGTGATTATTTTCACCAGGCTGATAATCTGTATTAACTTTCAATTGGCTGTTCCTAATGAGCAAGAGCATTATGCCTCACGGGAATGGACGTTTCTAGAGACCATTCTATTATGCTGCAACAGTATCTTATTCCACTGCTTTCGGAGTATAATTCATAAATCCATAATTAATTCATAAATGTGAGTCCATGTAATCAGTGGCATGCTTTAGAAGTTAAATAAAATGCAAGCACAGCATGAATGTATCAGGCCCAGTGGTGAGTTGTGAGCCTGAAATAGACTAGGCAGAAACATTAGCTTTGTTTTTATTTCAGGTAAAACGAAATACCTGAAACTAGCAAGCAAAACGGTGGAAAATCGGAACCTATTATACATATATACTTGTTCTGCTGACAGAACCTTCAAATCAGAAGCATCTTTCCTATAAAGGCTTGGGATCTCTATATGTCACTGAAAGCTGACAGGCTTCTCAAGCCAAAATTGCACCTCCTTAACATCAAGCATTAAGTAGTGATATAGAGGTAGGAAAGATAAACCGGCCAACTAAAGGCACTGGATATTGACTGACCTGAAAGACGGCTCATTTTCTGTTAAGTCTGGCCTGGGTAAGAGGACCTAATTCTACCCTGTTAGATGCTTGCTGTACTGATAGCAAGGTGAGTACTCTGGGCCACCCACTGTGAGAAAGACAGATCAGGACACTCTGAGAGGAAGATTGGGGCACTGATATCACTACTCTGGGAGGAAATGGGACAGGATATCCACACTATTAGAGAGCATGAGACACACTGAGTGGAAGATTGGGGCACTGATATCACCACTTTTGGAGGAAATGGGACAGGATATCCACACTATTAGAGAGCATGAGACACACTGAGAGGAGGTATGGGATGCTGATGTCAGCACTGAGAAAGGGACAGTAATACCAGTACTGTTCGAGAGAGTGAGACACTGTGATATCTGCACTGAGAGAAAGACTTGGAGATGGATAGCCACACAGCAGGAAATAATGGGAGCCTGACACTCTGACAGGGAATGGGCCACCCAAATATCCACTCTATGTGAGAGAGTGGAATGCTAATATCAGTACTGAGAAGAAATGGGCCACTAAAATTGGTTCTGTAAGAAAGGTGGGAAACTGATGTCCACATTGCGAGGAAGAATGGGGCACCAGCATTGGACTGTGAGAGAGATTGGGAGACTGATATCCGCACTGTGTGAACGTATGGAATACTGATATCAGTATCGCAAGTAAATTGGTACTGAAAAAGGCAGGATACTGATATCCACATTCCAAGAAAGAAGGGAACACAGTGACATCGAGCCATGAAAGAGAACGGGACACCCCTTCAACTTTATTACGAGAGCGAATGGGACATTTTCGCCCTCAGACTCAGCACAGTTATATAGGACTTCCCATTTGATTATATGCATCCTGTAAATAAAATACATTTGGCATCAATAACAGTGAAAATATCTGCTGAATCCCCCGAAATCCCAGGCATTAATAATTGAAAGTCTTGGGGGACATGGGCTTTGTTGAGAGCGAGAATGGCTGGGGGAATGTTTAATATGATCTTTCTCCGTGCGCCAGTCACAGCAACGGCATTCAACATGACCCTGAACATGCCAGCCACGTTGTGTTATGGTCTGCAGCAAACTTTAAAAGATCCGATTACAAGGGGCGCGTCGGCTCGTTAGCGTGTCATTTACAAGGCAAACCTCGGCTAATTACTCGTTGACATTCCCAATTGCATTTACATATAAAGCATTGCGGAGTGAAAAACAGCAGACCCTTGTGGGGAGGAGAAATGCTATGGCCTCTCAGGAGGATATTGGGCTTAGTCTCCCACAGGAAGAAAAAGAGAAAAGAACGTGTGTAACATCTTATTTTATTTTCCCACTGCCATACAGCCTTTTACTTTCCGCGTTTTAACTCAAATTCTAGCACAAACTGCATTCTTAATGATTATTTGCTTTGAATTATTAATAAACGGGTAATAACTTTATAGGCCTCAGAGTTAGCGAGCTTGCAGCAGTGCATTCTTTCAAGAACAACAGGGCATAGGGAACTTCTGAGAAGCTAGCCCTAATTTAAATCAGGTTAGGAAAGAAAACACAATCGATTCCAGTCTTTTCCCTCTCCGCACTGCTCGCCTCCAAAAAACATCTTTTTTCCCTCTGCATCCCTAAAGAGTGTGAGGAGAAGACAGGGTTTTTTGAGGCTCAGTCAGTTGTTCTTAACGAGGACAGACAGACGTACAGACAACTTGACGTTTGACGGATCGGGTTGTGCCGATCTCAGCCGCACTGTCAATCTCTGCTCTGGGTTTCAGGCGCACTTCTCTTTACACCAGCAGCTCACACCAGCACACCAAAGTCAGCCGAGAACACGTCCGGCACGAGGAGCCTCAAAAAATAACACTGAATTCCTCAAAACAAAAATTCCCTCTGAAAACCTCCAAAGACTTCCAAACAGCCAGACCTGGCTCAAAAACATTGCCCTTTCTTCCTTCTCATTTAATTTCACTTTCCAGAAAAAATGTGAAATTTTTCTAAAAAATATGTTTTAAATCATAAAGACACACATTTTTGATTGAAATGACAAATACCAAAATGTACCAGTCAAAAGTTCTGCTGATGACAGCATAGTGACTTCATGGACTCTCCATCACTTTCAAAAGCGGTTCCATGACAAAATGACAACCTCAATTGAGAAGCATGAAAGAGGACCCGACTCACGCCACCATTGTTTAGGAGATCAATAGAGCCATACAGTAGAGCCATCAGCAGGCCTTCATTATTCCTCATTCCTGATTTGACAGTTTGATCTTTCGGCACATCTGTCTCCACGTCCCAATCCCAAACTCTTCCGCTGGAATTTGTTTACAGGTTGACTGATCAAAGGCTTAGCTTCCGTCTCTTTGTTTGTTTCATGTACATTTGCCGAGGGGCAGTTTTTCATTCATTTCACTTTTCACTAGTATTAAATAAAGGTAACTTCTGCTTGAATAGATGCAACACAATAGATTTCTGAGATTTTCAGGCTCTGAATATGCCCATCTAATCAGGTAACCATTACCAATATTTGCAGAGACATCTCAGCCAAAGTGCCTCTATATATATTTGCCCACTGGTCCCATTTAGCAGCACACAGCTATATGGCATGAAAAGTAATATAGACAGTTACGCACAGAGATGTTAACTGCTAACTTCCGAGTGAATTGACAGGGAATAGCCTCTCTCCCTCTGAAACAAACCTCCTCACTTGAATTTGAAAATGTGCATAACAGATATGATCCAGGGATATCAAAGCACCAGAGGTCATTCAACAGATTCAAAAGATTTCATCTAAGATAAGAGGAGTGCTTAAATGTACCTCCTTACTCACACTGTGTGTGTGCACTCTTATTTAATTAGATCTATAAGAACCTTTCTCTTCAAAATTGACTCTGTAGGTGGTTAAGGGTCTGTGAACTTGCTGGGGAAATACATTGTCTAGTATAACATATCCACATAAGCTTGCCTGTTTCCCTCACCCAGGGTTTGCAGGCTAACATCCCAACAAGGCGGGTAGCTTTGAACACTGCTCAGGTTTACAGCACAGACAGTGGAAACCCTGACACTGCTTCTTCCAAGTTCCGTGTCTCGATTTCCAAAAAACAAAACAAGCCAAACCAAAAATATGAAAATAGAACAGCATCACCGCACATTGATATTAGAACACCGGATCCGCAGCAGCCTTTATCACTAAAGCAGCTGGCTGTGACCTGATTTGTGGATTCCCGGAGTGTGCCACACATCGAGCGATCGATCGGTTCCCATGCGGCATGTCTCCGAGGCTCCTCACCACCCACCCTCCCCCCTGCCCCGTCACATCCGCCGAGTTCAGAGAGGCTCTGTCTCCTGTGACCTTATCACCACATCACAGAGGCTCCAACGATGCCGGACCCGAGACCGCCGCTTTGAGGGAGCCCGTCACCGTGGCGACCTTCAAATGTAAACAGAGCCATCATGGCGGCGGTGGAGCCGGACTGGGGCCTTGTGCATCAATTCAAATAATGGAGATGTATGGCGGTACTTTGCGTCTCCGGATGGCTCTGATATTAGTCCACGAGGGCAGTGCGGGGTTGATAATCTCTGCCCCACATTAAGGGGCCTCCCTTTAAAATGCTCACACACTTGTTCACACCAGCTGGGAGAGTGAGTAATGAGCAAATCAATCACCTGAAATGGTGTCTAGGTCCGTATCTCATGTGGAGTCACGGACCTATCGGAAATTAAACCCACCCTGGCCAGAACCTCCAGAACAGGATATATACACGCCTGCCTTTAAGAGACTCAGATACGTCTCTATAACTCTGGATGTAAATTGCCCTGTTACAAGAGGTGCTCTCGGGTTGTTTGGGGGGGTGTATCGAGGGGAAAGCTGAAATCAGCATGAAGTGGAATTCTGGCTGAAACTACACAAGAAAAAGAACATGTCTTTTAATGAAGCACCCAGTCCTCGGCCATCATTTTCAAAGCACCGAAAGATTAAAGTCAAAGGACTCTCCCAATGGCTTCAAGTCTGTGCTTCTTTGAAAAACACCCCCAGTGTACAAAGCTTTTTTTTCCTCACCCCCATCTTTTTTTTTTTTAAATAACTGAAGCTGCACTTTAGCCACCAAACCTCTCCTGATGCGATCATTAAAATGGCACAGGCAGGAGCTTCCTCTACCGCTGCCAGAGCTGCAGAAACCACAGAGAGCCTCACTGTTTAACTGCAACAGACACCTTTTCTCTAACTACAGAACCGACGCACACACGCACACACAATAAGCTGAATAATTAATGGTCCCTAGGCTGCACGTGTTAAGAACAGAGGAGGTGTGCCAGTAGCATTTTCACTTCAAATTTGTATTGTCTTTAGTCTTGTCGATTCATCTGCATTTCTAACACCTGCTTCAGTCAGACATGCGGTGCAGTGTTGCCCTGGAACAATCTTTCATCTTTATACTGTTACTCAAAAAAACACGCTTCCAACAGATCATTAGCTACCGAGAAAACAGGACACCAGCTCGATAGCTCAACACTGTCATATTTTTTTCTTAGCCTGCTACAGTTAACCTTTGTTGGATCTTTTCAACATCTAAAATATTTTTCAAAACCCAAAATTACTCAATGCTGGCTTTTTTTAAAAGATAAGAAAAAAGGTAAATCCACAACCACACAATACTGTTCCCAAAAGAGTGGGAGTCAGTGTGTGCCTTTATTGATGATGAATCGGGGGTGTTAGCATGGCCAGATCTAGGGGGGACAACCACATTTTTGCTCTGTCCCTCCAAAGTCATGCACAGCACAGTCATGCATGCACAGCATTCCGCCCAAATGACAGAAATAAAACAAATTGTAGTCACTTCCCGAATACTTCCCAAATTCTATTCTTGAACCTTTCTTACTACATGCATAATCCTGGTCTCTTCTGAAAGGTAACCCTTTTTTCTTCTCTCCAAGAATCAGAATTATATTACAAGAATTATATTACTAAAACAAAGTTACAGAAGCTGAAAAACACTGAAAGTGGAAGCTTTCTGTTTATTGTGGCTGTGGCTGATGCAGTTAGAAGCACAATGGAGCCATAACCAGAACACAGGACAAATCCCCATTGAAATGTAATGACAATATCACCAAAAATAGTTATTTTCTAAGCTATGCCTAGGCAGTTTTCCAAAAAGGACATTTGGAGACTCCAAAAGGACACATGGAAACAAATTGATATTATGGGATTTATGAGGTGCAAAATACTGCATTTTGCTTACTAAACTATACTTTTTATCCTGAAAAAAGTTGTTTGCACTTTCTGCCGCCTGTCACCCTCCCCCTACATAACTGTCTCAACCTCCCTACCCTTGAGGTCTCCTCAGACAGCAACAAGATCATAAAAAATTCTAATAATGACAATAATAATATCTTGCATACTAATATATTCATTGAAGTCCATTGTGAGCTGATAATTAGAAGGTTATATCTGTGCTCTGAGTGTTTTGAGATATTGTGCTTCAAAGATTCCAAAATAAAGGATTAAGTGTAAAATAAAGCCTGTAATTCCTGTACAAGTCACATAAAATGGATGTAAATGCCCTCAAATCAGAGCTAACAGTTTGCACTGTAACCTTATCTGTGCCGCCAATCAGAGCACTCTAGAACCGGGGTTTGGTATTAGTATGAGGGTGCATGATTTTGAGCTTGCTGATTTCTGAATGCAAGGTTTGTTTAACTGTATTTGATGAATTGTGTAATAACTTTTGTGAATTTGCCTTTGAGTTACCTTGTCCTAATGTTGATGGTAGTGGGTGGATTCCTAGAAGGGGAAGAATACACAGTTATTGGTGAAAAGATCTCCTCGGCTTCCTGGAAAACATATTTATTTCACGTTAGCTTATTCCACATCTTAGGGGTAGTGTATTCATGAGATATGCATGTTATTAGAATGAGTTTAAAAAATTGGTTTAAAAAAATCAACAGTTGGAGGATCATGTGAACATCTGTACACATCTTCCATGAAGCCACAAAGCCTGTAAACCAACCTTGCATGTAGTCTGCAAACATATACTGTATGTATTATTAAAAGAAAAAGTGTCATTGGGAGTATAGCACAAGGCAAAGTTTTGGGAATGAGGCAGATTCGACTTTGTGCCAGGCCCAAATCAGGGATATCAAAGACTAAGTGCAATGGGCATCTTGTCATTTCTTATTCATCAATAGAAAATATTTATTCGCTCAAGCCTCCTGAACATAAGTGATTCTTAATGTGATGGGCTGTTGGCAGCACAAAGTTATGATTCTGAGAAGCATAAAAGAGATAAGAGAAAAAATGCATGACATACTGCATATATTGGAAAAGACATTAAAAGCCCATCCTGTCATTGAGTCATTGTAACAGCATTACCAGATAGCACAGCATGCCCAAGCAATGCTATTTTACTGATTCAGTGCAGTTCCTGATCAATAAAATGGAGCTAGATGTTTTATATCTAATGAAGTTTAATTATTAAACACCTAAATACTTTAAAAACTGTATACAGGAGCCATCAAAGGAAAATGTATTACATTATGTAACTGCCTAGTAGTACTACGTGTATATATAGTTTCTGACAAATAAACATAAATACAGTGCCTATGCACACACACACACACACACACACACACACACAGGCGCGCGCACATGCACACACACATAGGTAGGTTTGGATTCAACACTTAAAATAAAAATGTAGCTGCATTCGAAGGGAAAATATGATTCTACACAGCACTGCAGTAATCACAGCCAGACAGTTTTTAGACTATTGTGCGTTCTCCCACATCACAGTAATGTAATTACTTCTGAAAGACTATGGCTTCTAATCTACCTGCTATACTTTCCCCTATGGATCCCGGACTATCCCCTTCGCGAGATCTTAGTGACAGGAGCGTGAGCTATAAGTGGCAGAGTCCCCTGCCATGCATTCTCTTCACCCCTTCCCTACAAACCCAAACTGATACACGTTAATAATCAATGGGGCTTTTGAGATTAGATTTCAGTTGTTTTTCTAAAAACTACACTGTAATATTAATTTGTCTGTGCGGTGATGAACACCTTCAAAATCAAACTGAATGTCAGTCACATTTCTAATGAGTGACTCACTGCAACAAGCTTACTGCATTATTGTGTACTTAAGGAGTGAGACATTTTGTAATCCTGATTATTAAGTATACAATAATATTAAAAACACTGATGGTCAGGGAAAAATTGGCAAATGTGATGGGCTTTAAAAATAAATAATGTTACCAAACTGTTCCAACCTGCTTCTTATGATTATTGTACCATATACAAATAAACTATGGAAAGTTCATGAGATAAAATTTTTTTTTAACTTGTATTCATTATTAAACAACCGGATGAATTGAAATGCTCAATAATGTCTGTGATAGCTATGATCTGAAAAAAAAGTAAATATTGGGCAAAGTTTTCATTTTTAACTGAGGCATAATTCTTTCATATGAGATTTCTGTGGCAAAACATGCTGTTTAATGTATACAATATTTTTACCGCAAGGGTTGCCTAAAATATTGAGTGGATGTTGGGATTCTGTAGGAACAACCATCATGCAAGGAAAGCTATTGCTCCAACTCATCCATAAGACACACATTTTAGGCATGTTGATCACATGCCTAAATCGCTGCGTGTGATATTATAACCTGAGAGGTCCACTTCACCACCCCAATGAGATTAGATTTTCTTGGCAGATTACCTCAGATGCTCTCGTGAACTGTAACTGACACCCTTTGTGTATGCTAACATTCACTAAGCTATATTAGAGCCCTCATCAGATGAAAGCTAATTTGACATTCTGTTTTATAATTATTATAAAGCAGCAGGCTTAAACAGGGGGGAGGAGACAATGGAATTAACTTCCTAACTTAGAGCAATTCTCTGTGGCACAACCATCAGATACTCGCTTGGCCTGAAATTAATGCTAATTTTATTCAACCATCATTAGCTATTAAGATTGCAGCTACATAAAATACAGTTTTCTTTAACAATTAGACCTTAAAATGCTGAATATTAATCAGCTGGGGGGCGCTGGTGATGAATATTAAGGCTAAGCAACTGAAAAGCCTGAACTTGTCATATTTCTAATGTTATTGCATGATTGCAGAGAGAGCACGTGCCTCTATTTTAGATGTTGGAAAAGACATATGATAACAGAGTGCATCTTTGAAATCTCACCTCATGTTTCCCTCTGTAAACCACTAAGTTCTGAAAACATATATTTCAGCATATGTGAATATTTCATATATGTTCCTTCCAGTTTGTGTGTTTTCATGGTTTTGCGTTTATGCATTTTATGCATTTTGGTGCCCTATCCATACAGAATATACAGTGTTTGCAGAATATCCATGATGTTGGAAACTTGGGGAATGTTGATGTGTTACAAAACTGCCAGTCTCCACTCATAAAGAATACTCCAGCAATCTGGATCTGGAGGTCAGTTGGAAGACTCAAATAAGTATTTCATTCATGCTTCAGGCAAGTGTAGGTCTAAAACAATAATAATCCCGAGTTCCCAAACTTTTGCACAGGGCCTTTTTCCCTTAAAAGAAAAACAGTAAACAGTATTTTAACAGTAAAATATGAAAATAAAAAGCAATCTTTGCAGAAAGGTCTTTTAACTCTGTTCCATTTAAAGTTCAGGTTTGCTTTGCCCAAATTATTGCACCCCAGTGTATAATAGTGTTCTTTACCAATTCTTTTTAAAGAAGACATAATAATACAACATAAGCAGGGGGACCGAGGCAAGCATCTCAGGTACGTACAGTGCAAACCTGAAGTACAAACCACCCCACCTCCAACACACAAACAACACACTCTCTCTCTCTCTCTCTCTCTCTCTCTCTCTCTCCCTCTCTCTTGTTCAGACCTTGGGATGATCAGATCTTGGGATGATCAGACCTTGGGATGATCAGATCTTGGGATGATCAGATCTTGGGATGATCAGACCTTGGGATGATCAGATCTTGGGATGATCAGACCTTGGGATGATCGGACCATGTGATGATCAGACCTTGGGATTTCTTTTCATATTTTGCTCACCAGACAGTTTGTTTCGCATGCGAGGGATCTAGAATAATGTCCAAAAACATGTACAGTACAGAGAGAAGTTGAGAGAGAGAAAGAGAGCTATACTGATCGGACCTCAGCTCTCCCTATCTCCAACAGTACTGAGGAGGGAAAAACAGACAGAAATAAGAGAAGGAAAATAAAAAAGAAGAAAAGCAAGAAAATAAACCAGTGTCTCATCAGGCTGAAAAATGCTCAGGTGATGCTCCCAGCGAGGTTTGAAAGTTTGAATGAAGTCCAAGCATTGGCCAGCCACAGAACAAAGCACAGCACCTCCCGCTCCAGAGGACGTGATGAGACTGAATGGCTGATGAGATCCACAGCTCCGCTGGGCCTGGCTTCTGTATTCATCTTCATAATTCATTCAACAACGTTGATCATTTCATTACATTCTTACTTTCCAAGCCTTATCAATAAATTATGCTGCTGGACCAAGGCAGCTCTATGCACACACGCAACACACAATCACGTTTACACACACACACACACACACACACACATAAACACACCTGCAGACACATTTGCGTGCATGTACACACATACACACACACACTTGCATGAGTGTGCAAACTCACAAGCACACACATGCAGAAATAAGCAGGGATCCAATTAATGGCACTCGAGGAAACAGTGGAACCTTCCAACAGGTAAATATCACCCCTCTCTCTGGTGACATCGAGAGTGGACACACAGCCAAGCTGCACCTGTACAGACTGGAGTAGACACACTTAACACACAGCTGAGCACCTGTACACATTGGAGCAGACACACTTAAAACACAACTGAACACCTGTACAGACTGGAGTAGACACACTTAACACACAGCTGAGCACCTGTACACATTGGAGCAGACACACTTAACACACAACTGAACACCTGTACAGACTGGAGCAAACACACTTAACACACAGCTGAACACCTGTACAGACTAGAGCAGACACACTTAACACACAGCTGAACACCTGTACAGACTTGAGCAGACACACTTAAGACACAGCTGAACACCTGTACAGACTAGAGCAGACACACTTAACATACATCTTATTTACACCCTTTCTGCAGGACTTTGTGTTGTGGGGATAGCATCAGTACTGGGAGCACAGGGGATGATGACGCTTAGATCTGACATCCCAGACTTCATCTTAATCCAGTCGAGTTGGCTGTATAAATAAGCAAAGCGTTTTATGCTGTTAACGAATTATTATTTAAAAAAAGCACTTGTGAGGAATGGTAGAAAAAAAATAACGAGAAACTCCCCGGAAATAACTATTGAAATATTAATTAAAGAAAAAAAAAGACTGCTTAAATTTAATGACAAGAATTACATGTGTAGGGACTATCTTCCCTATTTCTCCTGGCCAATTCCCTTCATAAGAGCACATAGCCAATGTCTGATGAGTTGATTTAAAGATCAAATGCATCCACACATTCGCATTACAGACATTCAATAGCAGATTTCTTCACATTAACAATTGAATACGCCACTGCATCTTAGCCCTTTACATTAATGTATTACTTGTAAAATTACCTTTTCCTGTCATGTGTTTAGCATTGTCTCAGTTGCTGAACTGTTAGAAATGGCAGTTTTTGCCAATTATGTTGTATTCCCGGTGGCCGAGCCCTGTGCAAAGGTAAGGCTTCTATTGGGCGCTTTGATTCTTCTCCTGTGACTATTTATATTGGTAGTAGCACCAACAACAGTGAAATCAGTTGGTATATGCTTTCTGCTGTGTCATAGAATAATCACAAAACAACAATTTTACACCTGGATTTGAAGAACATGTTCATAAAAGCACATAGGAGTAGAAAGACTGGACCAGGTTCAGTTGTACAATTTAGCTCATAATGAATATTACTGGGATATGGAGAAGGGATACCTGAACTGAGATCAGCATGCTTAATCTGAATCATGACTACGGCTAAGTCAGTTTCTGTGCCAGCTCTAGGTACAGATCTTGGGGGTGCCAATGCTGACTGGGTGTGCTATTGCTAAGGTAAATGAGTATGATAAATATATTTTCTTATAACACCGGTAAGGTAACTGGGGGCTATGTAGCCTGAAATCATAGATATTTTTCTTACTATTGATTTGTCAGTGCGGGGAAGAGAACTAACTTACATCATTTTCAAGATCAATGTTGTCTCCCTGCTCAAAATACATTTGGAACAGACTGCATCAAAACAGTCAACAGCTGCTGGTAAATGGCATGGAGCTGGATTGATGCTGGAGTTGTGGAGATGGTAGAGAGGCAAAGAGTATTGCAGAATCACTGTCTTGAGTCTCGGGTTGATCTCGGCTTGTAGGTGGTCGATCCCCCCAACCTTACAGACCTGAGCACATAGAAGCAGTTGAGAATGGGAAAAGGAGGGGTATGGAAATTGCAGCACATGAGAAGGATTTCAGTGATTCACTTATATCGGCTACTTAACATTCATTGGCAAGTTGTTCACATTTTGGGAGAGCACAGGGTTCCTGTTCATTATGAATATTATCACCATAGTCCTCCTGAATAATTTGTAAGCAGTGCATGCTGTTTAATCTGCTAAACAAAGCTTATGCTTTTGTCGTGTTGCAGGATGCTTTACTTGAAACATGTCATAAAGCCTACATAAGCACGACACAGCAGGTCATAAATATTCATGGCGGCATATGACAATTCATGGCAAATTCCATAGCACTATAATAATGTAGACAGCAAATTTTATAAAACAGATTTAAAAAAATAAATTATTCAAAATTATCGCTGGACATATTTACAGCATTTGGTAGAAGGGAATGCCTGATATACGTAAGTGGGAAAAACAGTATCTCAGTGGACATTCTCATTAGCCAAGGGACATCTCACAGAACATGAGCCCAATACACTGTAGCTGCAAAATAATCTCACAGGACATGATCAATATATTTCAGAGATATTGCTCTGGAAAAGTTGAATATGACTGCAATATATCTCACAGGACGTGTTCAGTAAGAGTGGCAGATCTCTCACCGGACATTTCCGATACGCCTACGAGACTCTTAAGACATTCTGTGTGTTCACAGAACACTGAAAGACACTGTTCATCCTTTCATTCATGAGGGAAATGCGGGATAAAATGATTGGAGAGAGAGAAGATAAGAGGATAAGTGAGAGAAAGAGGGGAGTGGAAGATGGAGATGGAGACCGGTGGGGGGGATGTTGGTGTTTGGCCCGTCTGGAGTCACACGCTGGAAATTAGCCTCCCTCCACATTTAATAGATCACGTCTTTTGTGCTCAAAGGCACAGGATCGTTCTTCAGATAGCAGCAGGGGACGGAAAACAAAGTCAGGCTCCTTGTAATGGGGTGCAAATTGAATCAGGTGTCCGCTCCTCTTAAAGAAATGAAGTGGCCCCGCGGAGGGGGGGCCGTATCGGGGAGCCGGGTCGGCCGACAGTGACGGATGTGGGCCGATGCTGGAGAGACGGAGGGAGCGGGCCCACGTCAGCGTCAAATCCAGCAGCCGATCTTTCACTCCCCATCTCCACCAGGAAGGGCATTCATCTCGCTCAGGGTTATTACTGAATGCTTATTTCAACATACATTCTGCAAATGATGACAGTTAATAAAGAGAATGTTTTATAAAAGTGGTATTTTTACATACCTCCCTTGATTGTGGCCATTATTCGGTATTGATAGATTATTCCCAGAATGCACGGCACTCAGTGAAAACGTGCGGTTCAGCTCCAGCGAATGTCTTGTACTTCACAGAGTGAGCGATATTTACTGCTGTCCCATTTCTGGCAAATCAGTTTTATTCAATAATGCAGAAGTGATGTGGAACTGAAGTGGGTGGCAACATATTCTGGGTGACCTGTCAGGTCTCCTTCATTATATTCTAACAGAACAATGTGGAAGTCATCTTAAATGACAGTTCAATCTCCACATAAATTCATTTTGCAAATGCATTATTAAAACAACAGACTCCACTATTATCCTGTCTATTTAAACTTCATTTATAATGATACTATTACCGCCATTATTAACATTCAGACCTTGGTACTTAACCTTCATTTGATCAGATCATACTTGTATTTAATTCTCAATTTACATGTATCATTTCCACTGCTCTTCAATACTGTATATTTAAATTACCTCATACATTCACAGACAATGGTGCGGAGTTATGTGAATTATAAAAAAACAATCAGCACAGTTGATTCACAAAGTGGCTCATTAGTACTATTGTAAAATAATATTCTGTGGAATTTTCTGTGCAAATTACATCGGGATTTCAACACTTGAGAAAGGATTATGTTAAAACCATGTACCACTTAATCAGTATTGTGAATAAACCCCAAAGATCTCTGGCAATATCACAATCTTTATGTCAAAAGGGATCTTGAGATAACAATTTTGGTAATGTAGAACAAGTGATCCAGCTAATTATATTGTGCTCACAAATGCTAATAAAACTCAATGTCTTAATGTCTCTAGCGAGACAGGTATGTGATAGTGGGATGTGTGGAAGCTACTCCAGGAGAAGATAATGGTGATGGCACAGAATGGTGCAGGAACTTGGTAGCCCTGAGAAATTGAATTCTGTTTGTGTATGCCCTTTAAAGTACTGGAGTAACGCTGGGCAGGAAGACCAGAACAAAGATCACTTAAAGCTCACGCTCCGCTCCCCTGTTGGGTCCAGCTCCGTATGAATTATTGACCCCTTCAATCCGGGGGCACTGCTCATTACTGAGGACCTGTCGGACCTCGCAGGCAATGCTGAGGTCTGGAGCCCAGCTCACCCTGACCACACCGACACACTCCATCTTTAATGGCCTCAGTGAAGTGCAGGCTTCTTCAGGACTGTGATACCCTCTGCGGTGAGTGTGGTGTGTGTGCAGGGGGGTATAAGAAGAATATGAGGTGGGGGTGGGGGGTTATTGGGGTTACCAAAGTTAGAGATGGTTAAATAACCATCGCCATGGACCAAAGTTTGCCCCACAGTCAAACTTTCCCCGCTTCATATTAAAATCCTCCTGACACAATTCTTTTCCCTCCGCTGGTGGAACTTTGGTATTTGCAAAGAACAACATGCACTGCAGCTGAACCAGTCAGAGATTGTTGTTTGAATTGAATGAATTTAAAAGCACGTATGAATTCAAAAGCATTTCCTACCTGCGGCCTATGATGAAACTATGCATGGAAAGGTCTAAAGAGCTCTGGGGAGTAATGGAGTCCCATAGGCAGCGGGGTCCTGGGAAACCATAAAATCTACTAATTAACTAACCCTGAGTTCATCCAACATTATACCTCTCAAACATCGGTGCCAATCAATCTATTCTTCTTCCCGATGCCTTCCAGGAATGGGCCGGGAGGACGCACAGACAGGATGGACGCACAGACAGATCTCGCTGCGTCGTCTTCCTCACGCAGTCAGACGGGGCTCATTTCCCCAAACCTAACACGGAGCCGGCGTCGCTCTGTCAGACCGTGTCAGGCCGTCTGGCTGAGGAGACAGCGCTGTTTGAACTGTGGGTAAATGACTCCACGTGACGGGCCTGACACGGGCCTGTGCAGGGACCGTGGGCGACGTCCCTGTCCTCAGCTTGACAGCATAATTTATTTCTCCAGTTTGAAGCTCCCCTTCCTTGTTAGTCTATGGGACTGATATCTATATGGGCTTTGAGCAGGTAAATACAACTGGGTTTAATTCACAGCCTTTAACAAACAACAATGAACATAAAAGATGCCAAACCGTTCCAGGATTCCAGGTCTTGAGTAGCCTGCTCCTAACTGAACAATTCACACCCCATCTCACTTCAAAGTTACTCCACTATGGAGAGCTAGGGTGGTGTAAAAATTCTGTTTTGTCAGAGAGATCAGAGTAAATAATGTTGTAAAAATGTATGTGACACTACAAAATTGAGGGTGGGACTATGAAAATGATCCACCAATCGCTAATGCTGAAGTCATCACATGACACTCATTACATCTGCATGTTATTACGGCCATGACTTAGTCACAGTATTTAGTCACAGTAAAGTATCTATCCAGCAAATACCTGCCGGAGCCCTTTATCTCATTAGCAGAGGAGCCTTGACTCGTACAGCAGAACAGAACGCATTCTCAGAGGGGCCCTTCATTGTAAGCCAACAGGAAAGCAGGTACACACGGGGCTGCTAAAGAACACCTTACCTGGAAAAAACAAGAGGAAAACCCTTTATTTATTCAGCTTTATTTTAAAAAGCAAACAAACCAATAAACAGTAACACGTGGCACCCTACTATTACTGCTCACAGGAAAATGCGAGAGGGGAAAAAACGAGATCGGCGCGGCACTGAAGAGCCGGTATGGTAGGGGAACCTTCTACGAGACAAATGATGAGAGAGATCCCTGACATATTTGCACGATCGCGGCGGAATTTCCCAAAGACAATCATCCTGGGCCTTTCTTCTCCTGAGGCTCATTTTAAAGAAGGCAACTAGCACTGCCTTGACAGGAGGCTCTTCCACCTGAGGCATTCCGGGTGGATGCTGCATGCGTCTGGGTGGGCTGGGCCTCTTTCAGGCGATACTCTGATAGTGTTTGAGTACACTGTCAATTACAGGTAGAGGAAAGGAAAAACAATAGCTCTTATAGTCAGTGCTGTGACACTCTTTTACTGTAGCTAATGAGGTTTTAATGTTCGAAGAGACCATTTGAACTGAAAATTGTGGTACAGTTTTGTCTTCATGCCCAGATAGCAAACTCATTGCAAAGCATGGAACTGTATTAAGCCATGTAGTGTACTGTTGCTTTTCTCACCAGTTTCAAGCAAGATATCAGCAAACTAGAATCCATTCTTAAAAACACAAATAATTCAGTCTCAGTTCACTGTCAGCAAACTTATGGATGCATATTTACAGTATTGTCAGATGGACATGCCTTGGACACAGATAAGAGGTGGGACCAATTATACTTACATGATTTGATGACTTATTGATTTGTAGTTCAGGTTAGTGCGCAAGTACAGTACCCAGCCCACACAACTGTGCATTCACATTCACTGTTACTATATGTGGACCTAAACCCCACCCCAGTAATGTCAATTACTCCTTAATAAATACTCATTTCCTAGAATCCATAGGTATTGCTAAATAAATGCATGTTTTGCTCCAAGGTCTTGGCACACAATGGCGCAGCAAGCACATCCTCTAAGTGTGGCCTCTCTCTTCTTACCGAATGATCTTTTGGCCTTTCAATCATGAAGCATATTATTCCTCTGTCAGAGCGAAGCTGGGCCTAATGGCAATGGAGGCCAGCTGGGAGAGAGAGGGGGCAGCAGGCTGATGCATTAACATAATAATCACAATTCACTCCCATAGGCCCTTAGGCCAGACAGCATGCTAGGTAGGCCCCCTGTCGGGTCCTCCCAGAGAGCCGCCTCATCACTGCCTGTCAGCACGTGGCCCGCACTGCTTGCCACACAGTGTGAGGCTCTTACAGAACTCACAGTGGTGCAGTGGAGTAAAATAAAACAGCAAAAAGCAGTAGTTTTTATTTTAGAGAGCTTCAAACATGGTTTAAGTGAGAAAAAAAAAGAGTTTTTGTTGCCCATAGTTCTGCTTTTTCCATTATTTTTATTTCTATGATATTTATTATGTTGATATCAGCATAATAGCTAGGAAAAGAGGTCTGGATAGCACGTTTACTCTATGATAAGATTAAGCTCATATGAATCTAATAAATATAGAAAAAAGGCTATAGTATAACAAAACAATCAGCTCCATGAGAAGCTTTAGGTGAATATTGAGTGCGTTATTGCCTGGCGCCCGCCCGTAGGTGGCAGCAAATAAATGCATTAAACATGCAGATTTGGTCAAGAGGTTCAGCTGTTTTTTCAGCTGTTTGTAGGGCGGTTTGAGTATTTCAAAGACTACTGATCTCCTGAGATTTTCACAAAAAACATCAAATCCATTTCCAAAAATGAAAGCAATAAAAATTATGAGGCTTTTTTTCATTTTAATTCATTTTAGAGGTCAATTTTCCTGATTCGTTTTAATTTTATTTTCCCTTTACAATAATGGTCTGTTTCTTCCCACAGTTCAAAGGAACACCTTCTTGGATACCTGCCACATGCTGCAGTGCACTATGGAGACAGCAGATAGGCTGGTACCCATGGAAGCAATTTCCAGGTTGTCTTTTGGCTTTTACAGAAGTTAACCTGCAGAAAGACAGAAGACTTGAATAAGACTACGAAGTGAAAACTCTCTGGGCTTCCCCCCATTCCCACAGGCGCAGCGAGAAGCATTCACAGCATGCACAAGGCCCAAAATCCCCTCTCTTCCTGGTGGTCCACTGCTGCGACTGGTGAGTGCTTGTCTGTGCACACATGATCATGCCTCCCTGAGTCACAACCCAGACACATTGCCTGTCACAACAGCAGTAGGAAGGCACTTCACCAGAAGATAAGCTGTCTATGTAACCAATAACTTTCTTAAGGAAAACCCCACAAAGACACCAGTGATATGGAGCTATATTGTTCATGGTCATCTGTGTTAAATCACTGATGGAGAGATACAGGATACGGACAAAGAACTGACAAAGCTGACACTGACATACTGACAAAAATACACAAAATTAATTTGTAATGAAGTCTATCAGTAATTCATTGTGGTCCAGTCCTTCTTCCAGTTCAAGTGCAGGTTCTTCAATTTGGCTTCACACCTGTTATAACAGGGATAATGGAAAGCTTATGACAGAAAGAAGGTGCCATGCTCAAAGATAAAATAGCACCACTCAGCATTTCAACCACCAACCTCCTGCTTATGTGCATCATCCACCAAACAATACTAGGAGACTTAATTAAATACAAGTATGTGCTCATTAATTATTAATAGAATTTATATTTTGAGAGGAAAGACTGGTTTGTCCCTTACAAATACCAGATGTGACCAACTACCACATCTGAACACCCAACACGTGAGGAGTACACATGGGAACTATACTGTAAATGTATTTCCACTTACGGTGTTAGATGAGAGCAGGAAAAGGTGTCCTATGCTATCACAATTTGAAATTGTAGTTCACGTTTTAAAAAGTCAGCAACATGTGAAAATGTGGACATGGAAAATGTACTTGTATTTTTTATACTATTTTAATACAAACCCTTCATAGAAATATAAAACCCCCATGACATCACTTTGATGACTTGAGAAATCAGGTTGCAAAGCTTCTGTGAAGTTGTGTTACTGAGACGGTCAGTCTTTAATGCTGTTGCGTCATTCGTATTAAATGACAACCGGTGAGAAAGCAGACCACTCAGAGGGGATACGATCCTTTTCCCAGTGTAATTAAAAAAGACCATAAGACATTATGGGCACTGAAGATGAACCAGAACATATCCAGGTGATGTCTGTGAATATTACAGTTTTTAGAGGTTCCTCTAGTCACCATCCTGAGGTTATAGATACAGTACATTTATTTGCCTGGATGGAGATCATCACTATATCCAGGAGAGCTTACTGTTCTTTGCTCGCTCTATCTATTGATGACACACAGTGCACACATATGCAGACTGCTGCACAAGCACACAAGCTTATGAATTATTCATCTGACTTTCTGATGCTGGAGGAGTCCTACAGTGCTCTTACCTCAACATTTCTGTCCTGTGAGTTCCCTCCATCCCACAGTTTTTACATTGTTAAAAATCAGATCCCTGGATCGCAGTTCAAAACACAGAAGCATGCTTAAAAGGCAATCATGTTTTTTTTTCCAAACTCCCAGCTGTGTCAGACAGGAAGCTTCATTGTAGTTCATGTGTAATGCCACAGGTTCTGTGCTGCCAACGAAATATTTCATTATAATAAATGCAAGGTACTATTTTTTTTGTGTATGCCCTGGCTTTTTTTTACACGTGTCTTTATTTAGCAATACCCATGGATTCTAGGAAGCACTGTATTTTTGAAAAGTTCCAGCTTGTTTTCAAATGCCATACATTATATAGACTTAGCCATGACCCTAAATTAGTTCAATCAAATTTGTCGGGGATACATCAAATTGGATCGTTTCCGAGTCAACAAAAGGTAGACAGAATTTTAGTGTTAACACAAAGCTTTCCAGCCAGTCTATGTATAATTGGTGATAGGAACCTTTCTGCAATGTGTCCCACTTGCCTCCAACATTTGTGTCACCTGCATACCTGTATAGATGTGATGTGTGAATGTTTCTTCTGACCTAGTAAAAATACATTAAGAAACATTTATTTTCATAGAAAAATATAAATACATTATTCATCCATTGATTACATGTGAGGAATTTTGGTCAAAAGACCAAAAGGTTTTCTCTATGCGAGTGAAGAGGAGTAAAGACAGTGGCAAACATGTGAGACTGTCAACAGGAGACAGCCATAATGTATACATCACCCCTTCCTGAAAACACCAAAGAACCTACACAAACATGCACGGTATGTGAAAGAGCTCCCAGATTTAGACATAAATAACCATGAAGTGAGGATTTCTAATGATAATGAATGCTTTTTTCAATCATACCTCCATAATGCAACGCACTCTGTACTTAATAATTAATAGATGATTGACTGAATATTTTAGTTATGGAATGCACACAATCTATAAATTGCATACCATTAAACAATGGCTTCAATGTACACTACACCACACTGTGAATTCCAAATATGCATGAGACACAGAGAGATGAAATGTGCCATGCTTCTTCATAAGGATATAGAAAGAGCAAATGTTTTCCCAAAGCCAAGTCCCTCACTGTTCTTACCTTCTTATTTCATTATTTAAACGTGTACTTCAGAAGAGGAGGTCTACTGTAAATATGTGTGTGTTAAACAGAATACCATGATAAAATTACTAGACTGAGTTTGGAGTGGACAATATTGCATACTGTAGTGGAAAACTATACTTCCCCAAATCAGTATGAATTAGAAAGTGCACAGTGTAACATTAAATGTAAATATCATCTCGGGAATATATATTTTTCCTGCCTCTAGAACCACATTTCCCACTTATACAACTAACTACAACCAATGTATAGCTGGTAATGAATAATGAGCATGATGGATATCGACTGACATGTCATTATTAGACAAAATTGCTACTTTCTGCTTGTAATTTGTAAATCTATTAGGAATTGAATATTATTAAACAGCTTCTATGTCCATATTGTTCAATAACTGATCTTTTTACTGAACATAAAAGTAAAACTCCAGTTGGATAATTGTGGGGATGGCTGGCCACATCCTCACCGAGCCAGCCACCGAGATATCCTCTAACTTTGAGCTGCCCTGACTTCTGCTTCCACCTACCAAACTTGGAGTGATTTTATGCCAAAAGAAAGAGTTCATTAGAAATACAAATTCTCCCAGATTGATAGTAATGGGAACCGTAGAATAAGCAACACATATTTTGTGGCCAGGAGTAATTCTCAGGTAGCTTTGATCTGCCTCTCTCCGCGGGCACCGCGGCGCTCCGCTGCCTGGCTGCTGGGAGATCGCCAGAACCAGACATCTGGCTGCTTTGTTCTCATTGGCTGATCCCGTCCCTGGAGAGCACTCTGGTGACACCAGGCGCAGAGAGTGCCCTGGCAGGGATGTGAGAGGCATATTTGGAGTAGATTTCAGATCCAAAATGGTCCTCGGGTCTCTACAGGGAGCATGCTTCCTCCTGGGAGTTTCCTGACCCGCTGATACTGATCGGAGACCCAGGCGAGCCCACCACGCAGCTCAGAGCCAGGGACCAAAGGCTTCTCAGAATCACTCCACATATATCTCTGAGGTCAAAAAGATAAACATCTGTTATTGCCCTAGAGCCAGCTGCATTTACATATTATATATTTCAAATGTAAATAATATGTACATATATATGTATACAACATATACTGTATTGTGTTAATATATATTTATGTATGTTAATTATTATTAATTTTATTTTTATGAATTAGTTTATTTTTATGTTTAATGAAAATAATCACTTTTATGCGTCACTGTGAGATATGCGTATATCATTTGTGAAGACCTAATGCCATGTTTTTCATACAATAATGCAGCTTCCCTACATCTTGCTCTCTCAGTTACCCTGTAATGCTGTGAGGCTGGACTTTGAATGTTTCTCTGTGAGGGGGAGCCGGCTGTCCCCTCCTGTGGCGGTTTAAGGGTTAAGAGACCGCCACAGCCTAAGCCAGAGACAAAAGCCAGCGTACAACACGCTGAACGGTACAGTCAGACCGTTGATTGAAGCATTGTCTTCTCTCCCTTTCAGCGTTTCCATTCTGAATAGAAAGCTCCAGCGGCCCATAAATATTACATAAAGTGGAGATGCAATGCAGGAATTAATGAGGAGTGTGTGAAGGAGCAGAGTATTGGCCAGGTCCCTGTGGGCATGCTCAGTGAACACCGTGCTATGGCAGTGACCCGCCCCCTCCGGATCATAGTGTCACCTGGTCCAGGAAGGGGCCTGCTGCTTCGCTGGCCACCCCTCCATGCCCACTTTGCTCCAGATGTCCACTGCTAACCACCATCCAGCCTGCAGACAACCTCCAGCTGCAACCGCAGGCTAGCAGCATCAGGAGCAGGAAGTGTGCTCCCAGTGCAGTGGCTTCAGGCGTAGCCGTGACAGACTTAGACATTTAATAGTCAGTCCTTTCAGAAGTATTCTGCACTCGCTGCTCTGTTTCCCAGAACATTTACACCATGCTGGATGATGTTTCTATTTCCATGGTAAGTGGAAATGAAACCCGGTTGAAGAAAAAGCCCAGGATTTTTCATATGGGGCATGTGCAATCACTGGAATGTAACATGCAGATTTAAGTTAGTAAAATCAGTGTGTAGTTCAAAGAGCATCTGTGCTAAATAAATAAATACAAATCACTAGTCAGATGGCATCCAATTACTGCAGATTATTATGTTACCGTCCTTACTAACAGACAATGTAGCATGTATCATTGCACAAGGAGATGCAGAAATTGCTGGATTTTGAATAATTACATTTTAAAATGGCAGAAACATTCATCTGCAGGCTCCTCCCTATTATACAGTATGTTTTTGAATTAAGCAGTTGGACTGTTCAACTGCTCTCTCCTATGTACAATCTAAAAGCAAACAGCTGAAAAAAGGTAATGGACTGTGTTTATAGTGCTTTCCTTTCATCTTTGGGAATTTGAACTATCTGCGTATGAATATGAAGCTAACCTTTTATTTCATAATCTGTCTGACAAGATATTGAGGTCAAGGCTGGATATCTCATTGTCAAGGCTGCTCAAATCTGTTAAAATAGACTTTGTTCTCTACTGTATGAGCAGCATCAAAGGGATGTTTGATGCTTGGTGGCAGGTGATTTTAAGTGAATGCATACCACTGTGTTACTATGAGTCAGAGATAGGCAACAAGGGCCATATCTGTTTGCGGTGTTCATGCCAACGTCTGGCCTTAATGACTAAATTAACTTCACTATATGACATTTCAGCTACATTTCTTGATAAGCGAATGGATGACAACTGAAGTTTCCTACATAAAACATTTTACACCACATTGGACGTTTTACTGTAATCCAATCTACGAGTGAACCAGTGTCAGTGTACAGTATATATAGCCAATACAGCCAATTGACTGATTTGGTAATTGGCGGAAACGAAAACTTGAATTCACACTGCCCCTCCACGACCGGAATTGCCAACCTCTGCTACCGTGGTTTGGTCAGGCTGTGGATTGGGGAGGGCTGTGGATTGGGGAGGGCTATGCTGGTTGTCTTTTCAGTACAATGCGAGGAGTGAGAGTGGAGGGAGTGTGTGGGGGTTAGCGATGGGTGCACCTGACACCTGTCATCCCAGCGCACTCACCTCTTCGGGAAGATCGGGGACACGGCTGGCTCTGCATCGCTCCCGGTGAAACGGGAACGCGTTTGAAGATCATTAACATTTTCAGGCCCTGTCTTCAAGGCTCTGCCCCACCTGCTGAAGTCAACCTTTGATCACACGGATGAGTTTCTGTCAATAGCGGGAGTGCACTGCATTAATTATACAGTGATACACACAAAGTCAGCGGGTAAAAAACGCCATGGCCTACGTTGACGTAAGAGAGTGACCGTGGGATAAAATAAAATAAACATGGGCCACAAGTATTTGACAGAATACTAAATAAACCTCAATGTCAACCATTGCACTGAACTGTCTATTTAAATGATCAAGAAAATATTTTGGCAACCTAGCTCATTTAGCAAGTAAGACGATTGCCTCATTTGACGTGAAACTGGCTCTGGATACATGAATTTTCTTGAACTCACTCACAATGATGCTTAATTTAATCATATAATTATGATTTGATATACTTGTAGGCAATAGTAGCAGATGGCCAAAGCGCTCATTCAAAAGATTATATCAGTATTAGTATGAAAGGAGTATATCCTGCATTTTCCATGTCAAAGAGCAGCACTCACTATTTAAACACATAGGCAGGGAAAGCTTTCACTGAATGGAGAAATGCAAAATCTAGGAGCAATCACATTTAATGATTGTGACACCAGTAGAGGGTGGCACAATGGTCTAATGGCATTGTTGACTCACAGCAAGAAGGCCCTGGGTTCCAATCTGTGTAGTATGGTCTACCCATGTCCAATTCATACAGACTCTGGGTACTCTGGTTTCCTCCCACAGTCCAAAGACATGCAGGTAAGATTCATCGGAGAGTCTAAATTGCCCATAGGTATGAGTGTGTGAGTGAATGGTGTGTCTTCCCTACATGTATTCCTGCCTCCAGCTCCAATGCATGCTGGGATATGATCAACCTCTGGCCATGACCCTGACCAGGAATAAGTGTGTTAGATAATGGATGGATGGATGGGTGTATCTTTGAGGGTCTGTTCCCTAAGCTTTAAGGCACCTGTAATTATAATGGATGTCCCTTGCTCCTGAAGTGGGATCACGTTGAAGCAGGTAGCCTTCCATGCAAGTAAAACTTAGTAGGAGTAGGAACACACATGCAACAGGAGCCCTGTTCTAACAATGTCTTTGGCACATGAACAACAGCCCTGTACTCGAGTGGAGTCAGCAAAGACACAGTACTGGGACAAAATTCCACTCAAAGTGTATTGTAAGCAAAGAGTTACATAATAATATGGTCTGATCAGGTGGATTTCATTATAGGTAAGTGAGGCTATGTGCTAGATTGCTTTTAAGACAGCATCTAATGAATGTGTTAGTAATACATATTCTGCTAATCTGAGGCCAGCAGATAAAGCAGAAGACCCCTGTAAAGCCTGCAGATGTGGGGTAACAGATCAATCTTTTGAAGATATCTGATCTGCATTTACAAATGTCAGGGTTGGTCTGTTTTAGTTATAAATTATAAATTGTTCAGTGATTATGCGTCAAGCACTTTCATGTATTGTTGAGATTCGGTTAATGGTATAAAATAACAAATCTAATATGATGTTTCTTTTTGAAGTAAAAATTCCTTAAAATGGTAGAATAGAAATGTGCTTACTTAAAAATTTCAGTTAGAATGTGAAATTCACAGTACAAATGGTTAGCTAGTTGTTTGAAAATATAATGCAATGGTGTTATAAGACATCCACCCTGTTCCCCATCTCATCAATTACAACTGCATTCCTTTGCAATACATGCAATGTACATTCAATTTACTTTATAAGAAGTTATACAACACACTGCATGTGTGATTGGCCAACATGCTTTCCTTGAGTGCTGATAAACAGCAATAACATCACTCATCAGCCATTGGTTTCAATCTGCTATGTAATGTCATGTTAACTTCCTCTTGCTATGTATCATTTTTATGACTACAGCACAATGCCCATAACCTTTCTGGGATCACCCACTCCTCCAAAGCCTTTTTCAAATTTGTATTTTTTCCTCCAAATATATTTTACTTGCCTTTAAGTCCCACAAGCAGAAGTATACATTTAGCAACAGAATTCCATTTGTCAGGTTTCCACCCACTTCTGGATTCTGTGTAAATCTTCTTGGATTACTTTAACATTTTAAAAAACGGTTAGCTAGGTAGGCAACACACGTTTATGAGACTCATTGCTATGCAGCGTACTACACTGCCTAGACCTCTGATAAATGAGTCCCTCACTGTGACTAACTCCCCACTCTGGGAAGAGTACGGCCACCTGGGTGCCCAAACTGCAATGGCAGCACATAAACTATCCAATCTATCCATATACGTTATTTGGTTGTGATATTGTATAATTTGCCAATCGCCATGAAGAGATCTCATGCCATCAAAAAACAACGCCGTACAAGTTTGAGATGTTGTTTTATTGTGTGATGGGAAGGGTTTTCTGCAGAATGTGCGGGCGTGTGCACAATGTGCAGCATTGTGTGAGCGTGGTAGCGGATTCAGGGGAGAAGAGAGGGATCATTAGGGGTGATGAGCACAGGGCTGGGAGCGGTGACAGGGTGACAGGAGAGAGCTATTTAATTTGTAAGATCAGACGGTGACAACCTCCATCAGAGGGGAGCTGAATCCTTTTCATTTGCATGGAAGAGGAAAGCAGGTCAATTAGCATCAAACATTAGACAACGGATGACAAGCCCCATACATTATCACACGGGACAGTCAAGCTAATGAGAAAGGAAGCAGAGATATCACACCACATCGGACAGAACTCTGGAGCTATCTTCTATCACTAATAACTGGTAAAGCATCTGGTGTGCACGTACCTTACTGTCAGGTACCATGCGATCATTTATCAATACAATAACTGCATACAGTGCAAAAGGTTGCATTAATCTAAATTGGATAATTAAATTGATGTGATACAAAATACATTTTTCATGCAGCCTAACATTAAATTATCAATTAATTAATTAACATGACATGATTTAGACTCAAAGCAAAAGAACCAGAAAGCTTGATATCTTTATAATATATTTAAAAAATATATGTAATCATTTAAATTTCATTTAGCACAGCCTTTCTGGCTGCATTACTATATCCTCTTGAAGCAGCTTTTTAACCATGCCCACTCAGAGCAACAGTTTATGTGGTCTGCAGTACTGTGCAAAAGTCTGAAAAACAAAAACAGATTTTTGCATAGTACAGCTACCTTTTTAATAGCCTACTTGAGAGTTTGGATCAGGGGTGAAGTCATAGAGACTGAGACACAGAGACATGGTAGCTTCTTCTTAACAGCCTAAACCAAGAAGAAGTCAGGGGTTGCAATATCAATAGAGAGACTATTCCCCCCCACAGACCATTATTTGATTTGCTGACAGGAGCATTGGGCTTTTTGATATTGATTTTGAGAACCTAAAGGAATGTGACATCATTATAAGGATTGACCTTATAATCATCCAGCGCCCTGCAGCCTGTGTGAGCAGCACAGCCTCCATTGGTCCTAATGTCTCCCTGAAGGACATGGCAGGCAGTCTATTGTCTGGAAAATTGGTGTGAGTTATTTGTTTTGCCGACCTCATATCTCACCTTAGTTTCTGTCAGTCCTGTCATCATGCAGTTGCTTGCTTCCCAGGCTGCACCATATTTGACTAGGTTGCATATCCAGGGAAGTGAGTGAGCCCTATTATCCACATTGTAAGCCCATCCTGGTCAATATTGCTGAGACACTGTTATGATCTGACGCTGCTGCACTTCAGGCCTCACAGTGGTGGTGGTGGTAGTGGTATGTTGGTAGTA
The DNA here is from genome assembly GCF_963514075.1 of Conger conger. Classification (NCBI taxonomy): domain Eukaryota; kingdom Metazoa; phylum Chordata; class Actinopteri; order Anguilliformes; family Congridae; genus Conger; species Conger conger. The sequence goes on along the minus strand of NC_083765.1, from coordinate 32,773,772 downwards.
AGTGGTAATTTCAAATTAGGAATATCATATATCACACTTAAATCATAATCTTAACATGGAGTTTGCACGCATTTTCCTTGTTCATACAGGTTTACTCCCGGTACTCCGGTTTCCAAACTGGAGACACTGGCCTCAGAACTGCAATTGGTCCCTGGGTGCTGCACTGTGGCTGCCCACTGCTCCTAAGCAGCTAGGATGGGTCAAATGCAGACGACAAATTACCCTGTGTGGTTTGATAAAGTATATCTCATCTTGCTGCTGTCCATAGTGTTGTAAACGCAGGTTAAAAAAATGCTGTCCTTGGTGCTGCAGTGCCAGAAAAAACTCTCCATACTCTGAAAGAACAAAATGAGGATGCATTCTTTGACACTGCCTATGGTTCTACAGCACCTCTAAAGGAAACATGTTTATGTGCATAAGCTCTCATATCTGCAATGCTGTTAAAATGAACATGGTCCATGTTTCTTTCCCACCATGAAAAAGCTCAGTGCTGCATGGGAGAAGCACAAACACAGACAGTATGAAAGTAACGGATAAAGAACCTTCATTCACTTGGTATTCAAAGAAGAAACCCTTTAGATGATGAAGGACATTGGGTTCAACTCATAAAGAGCAGATGGAGATTATGTACTAAGAGACCCTATTATTTCATGTCATTACTGCATTAAACAGGTGGTCCTATCCAGAGTAGCCTACACAGATCTCATCTTTACATGCAGTACATGAATATAGCACTTTTAATGAAGTCATTCGAGTTAAGTATCTTGTGGAAGGGTACAGCAGTGCCCTAACTGAGAGTCAAACGCACAACCTTTGTATTAGACACCCATTCCCTGGCCGTCGTCCTGCACTGCTGCCCTATTATGATACCTTCTGAACAGTGTCTTGGGACAGTGCAACAACAGTGGAAAAACCCAGGAGGTGAGATGACTGTTTTTTTTGTTTTGTATTAAGTCGGCAAACTTTATGTCAAGTTATATCAAGTACATTAATTGAATAAGAGGAGGAGTTAATTGGAGCTTTAAGATGTGAGATCACAAACATGTGACTAGTATGTTCTTAACTGAACATTCCAATGCTGATGTAACTACCACTACTGGTATTTGAAAGCAATGGAGTTCTAAGAACACGTATTTAGAATTTAGAAAAACGCGCCAAAACCTACTGTTCACAGAGTTAAATGTGTTTACGAAGGATGTAATGCCTGCAGTCTTTAAACCTGTGCCTGCTGTTACACGTGGCATGGTCCATGATGTGTCATAGACTGCTGATGCTGAGTAAAGGTGCCAGTATATAGCAGGCTGTGCAGACAGAGTGCAGATAGAAGCCTGCTTTTTTTCTACACGGATGAGCTCTCACTGTGTTCTGAAAGCTACCGTAGTTACCTTGTTCCTGGCACAAAGGGCTGTATCGTAATAAAATTCTGTCTCTAGTGGGATCGCAGTATAATTGGGATTGTTAATGCAGTAGGCTTATGTCTTTGTCAAAAGTGGACATGCGCACACAGACTCGCATGTACAAGCATTCAATCCTCTGTCCCACACTTACTATTCCCTTACTTTACCATGCACGCTTACTGCTGTTTATTTGTCTCTGTCTCCATCTCTCTTTTCTCTCTCTCTTTCTCTTCCTTGCTCTCTCACACCCATGCACACACAAGCACGCACACACCTTAATTCTGTTATGAATAAAATAATAAAAACTGGCAAACAACAAATCGACATGAAATGATCCTATGCTTGTCGAAATATTGCTAAAAGCTATTTTATATTCAGAAATATTCAGACAACCTGTGTTTCGAACAGACATAAATGGATCTATGAAATGTAGGGGACATTTTAGAAGGAATAAAACAACAATATTTGAAGCATTTACTGCTCTTAACTGGATGTGTGTACACATCCATGCAAGGCAAAACAGTTGGATGGATGTTTATCTTTTCAGTTATATTAGGCTTAAACATGTTTTCTTGTGTATTTTACTTGTACTTGTACTTTTACAGTACTATCTTTTGATTTTATGTTCAAATAAATCATACATTAACTCATTTAATGCTTGTGCTTCTCATTTTCTGGTGGGTTCTTTTCTGTTGAGCTGTGGTATGTCAATATTTTGGTCAAGAACTACAGGCAAGAAAAATGCTAAGTAGGATGTTCTGCAATGCCTGAACACATAGCCGGTGTGGTAATTAGACATTACCCCTCTCAAGACAAAAGAAATACACTTAGAAATTCAATTAAGTATGCCTGAGGGCACTAAAGGCACACACTTCATTGGAAATGCTAATGAAACCATTCTCCTTAAGATCCACTTCCATCATTTTGTCATTAACAGGAAAGACTGAAAAAAATGTATCCCAGATGATGACGATCAATAGCATTTGTTTAAAAACCCAGCTCCGCCAGGCAAACCTTTGTGAAGATTTTTCACCTGCTACATCCAAGGGAACAGCAATTTGGTACACATGGGGATACAAAGACAATCCCGCAATCTGTTGAATGCAACATTTTAAGTAATTTGCTTTTGTGGCCATGAGTAATTTCTATTCTTTATATTATATTTTCTATATATTATGAATAGAATACTGTGATTATTATTTATAAGATTATAGCTATGTATTGAGTGTGTGTGTCTGTCTAAAATTAGAAAATTGTTATACAAGTACGATACAGCTGCAGTTAACTGTGAATGTCACGGTCTGAACAATAGCCTTGGCCTTCACAGTGATTGATCTGGGTTGAAATGTATAGACCATGTGACAAAGAGCATGTGACAAACCATTGAAATATAAACAACCCTATGGTGGGAACAAGTACAGTGTGATGTGAGATCATTTTTACACTTTAAGAGAAGTACCGTCATCATCCACTGTACCACAGCGTATCTACCCAGCACATTAGAAACACCACTGCTGCAACCCATTTTACTCAAAAGGCAACAATTTAGTAAGTTAGTAACCCTTCATTTTCAACTCCCCATCCCCTGATTTATATTCAGATACTCATTGCGGTGTTAAGCGAAAATGTGTCCTACGACGAGGCAACAATTATACTGTACATAGAATATTGCGGCCGTGGTTTAATACGATTATGTAGCATTCGTTTTCATTATGGGACCACATCTTACACAAACCCTCATACATATCATATTGAAAAAATATATACATAAAATGCTCCTAAAATGGAGTTGCTTGAGATTGGGTAAATTGATTTATTTGACTTAAGATATACTTTTTGTTTCATTGTGTATGAAAATTTCATAAGCCGATTTAGAGGTGGTGAAATATAAATGATTCCGTTAAAGTTTAATCATAAATCAGTCTGTCGGTATATGTGAGGAGACACTGATTGCCCCTTGATATCTACTAACGGGTGCACGAGGGGTAGCTCCTGCGCACCGTCCCACGCGAGAGGTAAACCTTTCAGCAACCGGGTGGCGTTCACAATGTGATTGTGGTACATAGGCAACAGCTTTGTCGCTGCCGTGGGGGATATTGGCTGTCTTTGAGCATCAAAATAAAAAAACAATAGCAACAAAAGTCGTTAACAAAGAGTCATTATGCAGCCTATTGAGAGAAAATCCAAGATTCAGATGTGCATGAGGCAAATCACATTGTGCATGCTATCTTCCTACATGATATACAATATTGCATTATGCCTGAGTAACCATTACATCGCTTCATTGAAATTCACATATAGCCGATATTCACATATAGTGATAGATTTTATTAATGTTTGTGTTATCTCTGTGTCATTCATTTCATTTTATGTTTTATTAGCAGAACCATTTAGAAATGCTATCGATGCCAATTGTTTTTATCGCGTGAAATATTGGATAGGATAGTTGAATAACAGAATACTGAAATGGCTTCGTGTTCATGTACAGAAAATAAGCTATGTTAACATGTATAGATTGCATTTTTGATGCCCGAAAAATTGATTTTTTAAAAACATATAATTACAGCCTACCTTTGCCAAATGGTGAACAGTTTATAGTTTGTATTTGTGCGTCACACACTTATATATAAAAGCACAACGAAATGATCACCCTTTCGTTTGAATCTCAGCAAAACAACTCTAATTTCAGGATGATCGTAAGATGTGTGTTATGTTATGGATATGGACTATATTGTCCATAAGGACCGCCTTTAATCAACAGTTTATACTAATTACCCGTCCAAAGGATTCGAACAGATTAAACAAATTAGATAACCCTTGTTAATTAGAATATGATTAAAGGTTTTTAATTATATCACTGATGAAGTACTCTAATTAGTGAGAAGATATGATAATAGCCCGTTGCGACAAGTGTATAATTGTATTGGGTTTGCAATCAAATCCTAAATACTTTAAAAAACCCACTTTCCGTTGTCATTAATAAAATATTTCCCATAATAAGCCCCGTCTATAAGTTTTAGCACTGCCGTGCGATGTGTTTCTTCAACAGTTATGACAATAAATTCGTCAATGTGAATTAGGCATATAAATAAGAAAAGTTAAGGAACGACTTATTAAGAAGCTAATTCTCTTGTGTATAAATGTTACTCTACTTGTTCCAATCCACTTTTGCTGGATAAACGAATTAAACTTAAACCTAAACTTAAAGCTTAAAAAAAAAAAAAATTCTTTCAGTATATGACAGAATATATATATATGTCACACAGTATGGTTCGTTTGCCTATTTTTCTAGGTTCCAAATAATTTAATATGAAGCCAAGCACAATGCTGTTTTTAGCCATCTGAAATGAATGCCTTGTCGAGCAATGCCCATGCGCAGAGTCCCCAGCGGCGCTGAGGCTAATGAAGAATAATAAATCATTTAAGGTTTTCAGGTAGTAGACCATAGCAGAGAGAGAGAGAGAGAGAGAGAGAGAGAGAGAGAGAGAGAGAGAGAGAGAGAGAGAGAGAGAGAGAGAGAGAGAGAGAGAGAGAGAGAGAGAGAGAGAGAGAGAGAGAGAGAGAGAGAGAGTAGTCTGTCCTTCGCCTCAGAGAAGAGGCAGATCGAGTCCCAGCAGCATTGAACATAGTCGAAGTGTAGAGATAGTCGCCACTTATCTCTTAATTAAATTCATTGTTGAACCGGAAACAACAGAAGAAGGTCAAAGAGCATTGCTATTTACAAAACAGTTTTGGGAAATTTGAATGAAGAAGAAAGAAATAAATAGCATTTGTATCATTGGCTGTCGGCATCTTTGAGGACGAAATAACTAAACAAATGACAAAGAAAAATAAAAGAATAGGAATCGGGAAAAAAATCTGAAAAGCAATAGGGCAGGAGGCGGGCGTTTATTTTGAGGAGTGACGTGCTACAGTCACAGAGAGGAACCTGAAGCGCGTGGCGTGTGCTACTTGCGACATCAATCCAGCTAGACGGCAGCTTCACTTGGAGTCCCCAGACCTGTGGGGTAATAGTTGATGTGCTGCAGAGAGACAAGACACATTGTTTTTTTTTTCTCTTTGATTCCGTCGCGCAGCAGTTATAAGAAACTGACTCGAGACTTGAGGAGGCAACCGGGGCTCGAGCTGCTATCGAAGAGGCGGAGTCTTAACCTGTTAAAAAGAACTTGCTTCAACTCAGTCGTCTGCAAATATGATGATGATGTCTCTGAACAGCAAGCAGGCATTCGCTATGCCCCATACCAGCTTGCCCGAGCCCAAGTATTCCAGTTTGCATTCGTCTTCTTCTACTTTGACTTCGAATGCGCCTTCGTCTTGCTCTTCTTCTCGACACAGTAGTACCATCAGCAGCGGTAGCGGTTCAGAGACGATGCGCCGACCCTGTCTCCCAGCCCCGCCGGTACGTATTCTGCATAATCACCGCTTAAAGGCACATTTTGACAGCCCACTTTTTTGCTTGATGTTTTTTTCATATCTGCACAGCAAATCACACCACCTTCATTTCCAGCCAACTTATGTATTCAGCCGGGTTTGCCTTTCGTATTAATTTTTATGACCTGGGATGTTGCATGTGTCTTGTTTTCTGTGTTCTTTTATAGGGTTTTTTTACATTCTGGAAATGTTTTAATCCAAAGAGTGGAGGGGGAATTCCCTGCTGACAGTAATGTGTGCATTCTATTTGCAATTGCAGAGCAATATATTCGGAGGACTGGATGAGAGTTTGTTGGCGCGTGCTGAAGCTCTAGCGGCGGTGGATATAGTTTCTCAGACCAAGAGCCACCACCACCCACCCCATCACAGTCCGTTTAAACCAGACGCTACTTACCACACCATGAACACTCTCCCCTGTACCTCTTCCTCATCCTCCTCCGTACCCATATCCCATCCTTCCGCTTTGGCGGGGCACCACCACCATCACCACCATCACCACCATCACCAGCCTCACCAAGCTCTGGAGGGGGATCTTCTCGACCACATCACGCCTGGCCTGGCTCTCGGGGCCATGGCAGGGCCAGACGGATCTGTTGTGTCCACGGCAGCGCACCCTGCACACATGGCAGGCATGAACCACATGCACCAGGCGGCCCTCAACATGGCCCATGCCCACGGGCTGCCCACACACATGGGCTGCATGAGCGATGTGGACGCTGATCCCAGGGACTTGGAAGCCTTCGCTGAAAGGTTTAAGCAGAGACGGATCAAACTTGGGGTAACCCAGGCGGATGTAGGGTCAGCCTTGGCCAACCTGAAGATTCCAGGGGTCGGCTCCCTCAGTCAAAGTACCATCTGTCGATTCGAGTCCCTCACGCTCTCACACAATAACATGATCGCTTTGAAGCCGATCCTACAGGCGTGGCTGGAAGAGGCAGAGAAGTCGCACAGGGAGAAACTGAACAAACCAGAGCTTTTCAACGGGACAGAGAAGAAGAGGAAGCGTACTTCCATAGCGGCCCCAGAAAAGCGGTCTTTAGAAGCTTACTTCGCCATTCAGCCGCGTCCTTCCTCGGAGAAAATAGCAGCGATCGCTGAAAAACTGGACCTGAAAAAGAATGTGGTGCGGGTCTGGTTCTGTAATCAGCGGCAGAAACAAAAAAGAATGAAATACTCTGCTTGCGTCTAGTTTGACCACTGACGCTATAAGAACAATGAACGTTCATAGACCCATAAACTGTTAAGAGACTATTTGTATGATATTTCTTATCCCACACTTTTTCAATCATCATTGAATTGTACATTGAAGCAGAATTATTCACTGTATTCAAAGTGGCTGAAAATGAAAACACTATCACGTCTTTGCCCAGAAAGGATGTGGAATAATTTAAAGGATCGTTTGACTGAACAAGTAAGAATATTTCATTTTCCCCGCTTACCATTCTTGACAGTTTTTTTAAGAAGAACTTGTTATGCTGAAATTACGTGCAAAATATTGTTTATGCCTTTTGATTTCATATATTGGTATAATTGATTGAAGATAACAGTATCGATTTAATATATTGGAATGGATTTGATATCACGTAGCCTAGTATAAAGCGAGTATAATGCACTTAAAATCGAATAGATTTTATTTCACTTCAAAGCAGGCCAGCTCTATTATAGATGTGACCCTGCTGAGTGCATCTGTTTATATATATATACATATAACAGTGCAATATTTCCGTACCTACGTTATGGTGCAGTCTGGTGTTTTTGGGCCAACCAACGCGTCTGACACGGAGGCTTCATCGTAGACTAGTCACTGGAAGCGATTATTAGATCACTGCCAAACAGCCCCTTGTAAATTATTAATTTAAAAGTCCCTTACTTAATTTCGTGTTCGTTATGATTAATTCCACCTCTCACATTTAAAATGTGTTGACAGGTGCGGAGATAAAGGATAATTTTATTCATATATTTGGAAAAGACGTGATATAACATTCATCAGTTTTGGGGAATTTTAAACACTAGGAATCTTTCATAGGGCACAGGACTTAATCAGAGTTGAGCCAACAGGCTTGTGTAGCCAAATCAGATTTTTATTGGTCGCAATACTTCTGCACTACAGCGTGGGTTTCATGCTTATAAACTATTTATTGTGTGAGGTAATGTTTACTTCATTACATATTTATCGGGATTCCCTCCTGGTTTGTCTGAGAGAAATCAAATTCAAGACACAAGTAAAACGCGTGTTCTTCTCGAAGGGGTAATAATTTCTAAAATATGTCAAATTATTTTCTCTTTCTCAAAGCGTATGAAATGGCACAATCGAGATATATATGAGATAGTCTTCTCTTTTAAAATTTATTTTTATGTGTTTTCTGGAATGAATTTGTATAAATACCAGCGTATCATCATCAAGTCGTTGCTTGTTAAATCACTTTGTTTATTAATGTTTTCTTAATGAAAAAATAACACTTTTCAAGGAAGTATAGTTGTATAATGTAAATATTTCATCAGAACCACGACATGCACACAGATATATTAGTACAGGTTTTGCTATATTGCTGTTTTAGCAGAGATAAATTGATGAATTACTTTATGTAATTTGTTTTTTTTTCATTTTCGTTACTTGATAAATGAATTTATTAATTTATGACATTCATGTATCTTTTAAGTTATTTGATTATTGAATTGCTATATGTGTTCCATTAAAAAGCGTTTAAACGTTTTAACGTTTTATTGGAATTCAGTTTTCAATGAGTTGAATAATTTATGAAGGCCTAACCATTATTATCATAATAATTATGATTATTATTATGTGTATTATTATTCTTATTACAAATAAGTGCAATAGCGTGATATTATCTGAACATATTCGTTATTGAGACCAACTGGTTAAGATGATCATGAGGCAATATTGAAATTTAGCAGAAATTCTATCGGCCTATACTTACCGATAGACAGTTGAATTGTTTTAATTGCCAAATTTGCAACGTATTTAAAGAAAACATGAATTGAGAGGAAATACTCTATGGACTACAATGATATGCTTCACGTTCATACCTTCTTTGACCTTCTTAAAGATGTCAAAATCGGGATTGAACCTCTCAAATTGTGATTAAGAGTTGTATAGACGTGAGAGGGACACTCTGGACTATTTTGCTACTCGTGCCAGCCTACAGTGTACCTGAGACCAAATGCTAATATTCTATTATAGTCTAATCATTGAGTCTATAGAGATCTAGATACGTCCCTCGAGGGTTTCTTTACCAGCTGTCAAAACCCAGAAAAACACTAAGGCTGCCAAACCTGGCCGTCTTTACTTAGAACACAGAGCCAACCTTTCTCATTTCAACATCAAAATGGACATAATTTTGTGAATGAAAATTCTCTCGAGTATCCATGTCCACATACCCACATTTGACTATCTAGGCACAATGTTAAAAATCAGTTCAGCACCATGGATAGCTACCGGCGATTGTGCGAGTAGCGCTTCGAACTGGAGCCTCTGGAGCTCTTCGAACTGGAGCCTCCATCCATCCATCCATCCATTATCTGAACCCGCTTATCCTGAACAGGGTCGCAGGGGGGCTGGGCTGGAGCCTCTGGTTTACATAATATAATGGTTATAAAATGTATTTCATTTGTTTCGTTATATCATATGAATCATACAAGATGCATACAGTAGTGACAAACAAAAGTTCAGGCCATATCATAGTTGATGCCATATTTCATATATTTCACACCAAGTTAATTAGGAATGTCATCGAAATTGCACGAGAGTGATTCAAATGAAGATAGCAATATAATTAATTATATCAACATAGTCATATCATAATTATGAATCTTTTTATTTATTAAGTATAATAGCGGTTAACATAAAATATCAGCAAGTGACATGAAGCTACATATAATAAACTTGTTCAGCTTCTAAGTAAACAAGGGTGGCCTGTAGCGTAGTGGTTAAGGTACATGACACACAAGGTTGGTGGTTCGATCCCCGGTGTAGCCACAATAAGATCCGCCCAGGCGTTGGGCCCTTCAGCAAGGCCCTTAACCCTGCATTGCTCCAGGGGAGGATTGTCTCCTGCTTTGTCTAATCAACTGTACGTCGCTCTGGATAAGAGTGTCTGCCAAAATGCCATTAATGTAATGTAATGTAAAGTAGACATGTCTAGTATTCAATCTATAAATTGTTGTCGCTAATCAATTCACAAAGTTGATTGTGAATTCATTCATATATAAAAGACACAAAAAGGTAAAGGCATCCATTACACCATGTATGTCCTCTATATTGTCAGACAGACTAAAATGTACGTGTATGTTTTCGTCTTTTGTGTTTACCACGACAGTCCACCATACACTTTTCACACACAATGACGTCACTATATATGTATGGCAGTGTAAGTTTAAGATAAGAAAAACACATACCCCATGTATGGGGCTTTCGCGCGCGTATGTATGCATGTATGTACTGTACTGTATGTAAGTGTGTATGAATTATTATTATTATTATTATTATTATTATTATTATTATTATTATTACCACATAAAGCCACCAAGCCTCGGTAAAATTACTTTTTGGACACAAATATGTTTTCGCAGACAAGGTGCGAGGACTGTGTTTCTCCAGTTGTCTTTTATCACTCTGTGGAATTGGCCATTAGGCCTACATATTAAATATTATAAAAAGTATTCATTAAAACGTCCTCTCGGTGAATGAAATAATTTCTGCACATCTTCTGAAAGAGCCATTCACTCCAGAGTTAACGCTAATTTCATCAAATTGCTAATTACACAACGAATTATGAAAACTAGATAATTGCTATGCGTAAGTAAGTAACCATTAGTTATCTCTTAATTACTGTCGGTCAGGGAGAGCTGAAATGTGAAATGCTCATCGGGAATTGGAATTAGCTCTACGCGTGGAGTCTGGTGACCTGACATCTCTACCCTGCACGAGGCGGTGTTATTTCCCTCCGGAAGATATTTCCTTTAAGTAGAGAATACCTATTTTGATTCGTTGGTAATACATTTGGCCTATCTATTAAATATATACAGGCCTAAATCCTACAAAACACTTTTTCCATCAAGGTAGCTGCCTTTGTATTTTGACTGAATTTTAATGAAAAAGAAAACATGAAATGTCGTTTAAATGTAATGTGAGCTCCAACACCAAAGCGTTCTTATGTTGGTTACAGGTTCCAAATAGTGATAGGACATATTGGTAGCAACGTAGGTAAAGAAAGGGCGAGCACTGTTTTCCTTTGTTATAATTAGGCCGTCTGTTTTATTTTTCTCTTTTCCCTGAACATTTTCCCCTTTCAGTGGGATTCTGATGAAAATTTAATGAAGCTAGGGACCGTCGGAGCTCCGCCGGGAGAACTGCGAATAGAATATTTTAACTGTACATTTACTCCAAGTGTCTGCCTTCAAAGACGTGACTGCTCTGAAATTAGAAGAACCACCGGCCAGAAACCGAACACGGGTCAGCCTTTATTTATCATGTTTATTATTATTATTATTATTATTATTATTATTATTATTATTATTATTATTATTATTATTATTATTGTATCGTCACAATATAGGCTATGCAATTTAACTGATAAAAATGTTTTCATTAACTGGAAAAAAAATATGTTTCTGTCTTTAATGTGTTCTATTTGAGTAAACTAATTATCACCAATGATTATGGAGTTTGCCCCCCAGAAACCAGTCAATGAAGTTTGGCTTGGAAAGAAGTGGCGGTCGATTTATTTCAGGTCAGTTATACAACGGTAAGTAGCCCATATTTAGTGTTTGCACATAGGCTTGTTTAATTTCTGTTAAATGGTTCTGTTACTAAAATACTTTGCACATAATATAACATATTACACAGAGACATAACAGGCATGCCCTCTTCTCCGTGCGCAAATACGTAGACAACGAGCTCACACGCATGCAAGCACGGACACGTGGGCGCGCAATCTTTTTTCAGATGATGACAATTGAGGTATAATTATAAACTCATGTCTGAGTATTTTGTAGTTTGGGACATTTAAATTCTATACAGTTCGGGTCTGTCTCAGAGAGCCTTGTGGCAGAATGCTACACACATAGCCTAGTGTGTGAATCAGCAAGAGGCTTTCTCGCAGAAGCAAACTTTCCTGTTAATAAAGTTTTGTGATCCTACATTTTACCAAATGCTATAGTATATGTATGCCTATGTTTTGAGCCCCTGGTCTCGCAGGGTAAATATTGCCAGATATGTAGCCTATGCTAAAATGTTACATCGGTAGGCTAAATGTGGAAAAACTTCCAGGATTGGACCCCTAGATGATCGATTGGTTGTTCTTTGCCTGTAGGTATATACTAACCGAGCATAGCCTATTCTTGGGACAGCATTGGCTCGTCTGTTAGATTGGGCTGTTGATTTAGGCTACTTGCACTAAATTGTAACAGATCATACAACCGTACAGCGCACGTTCTACAGAACTGCTCAAATAATATGGTTGTATTATTCTAAAAAGCTTTTCAGACTATTGGTGCCATTCAAGTTTTGTGAAATATACCATATTGAGAGTAAAAATAATGTTAATGGACATGACAGATCAGAATTGTATTCACACGTGACGAAACCCTTTAGCTACGCCTAATCGAAATCTATATCATCATATTGAACTTAAATAGGCTAGTTGACGTTTTAAAAACACATTTTTATATTCAAAAACTGTGTACAAGATTTAACACGCATTCACACTGTTGTATTTTAAATAATAAAATAAAATAACGTTTCTTTCAGTTTCACTGGTCAAACTAAGCAAACGATCCAGAACCACCGCAGAAGAAGCCTACTTCATGAGTTTGAAGCAGTGGGGACCAACCTGAGGAAATGCAATTCCACATTAGGGTGGTAATTTGACATGCACAGCCCCATACACAGCGTTGGGTGCCAAACGGCAGACTGAACTTTCAAAAATGACGTTTCCAGAAGCTTCCTATTGAAGGACGTATGGGATCGATTTAAATGTATTCGACAGTAAATCCAAAATGCCTTGGCAAGTAGCATAATAACTAGACTACTAAGACGAACAACCATTTTTCACATAATATAATATGCACCATATTCCTGCACATTTTCCACATTTCTCAATGAATAAGAATATTTTAAATAATTTTAAGATAAACAAATTTAAAAAATTTGGGGTTAGCCATCTTCTGAGATTGGCCAATATTGAAATCTGTTTAGGCCTATAACATACAGGCTACTAAAAAAGTCGGAATTGAAGTGGTTCTTCAGATATGTGAACAGAGCATAATCAGATTAAACAATTTAGATATTTATTTGCATTTTAATAAAATACCATTGTGTATGATAGGTAATTATATTATGTGAGTCAGTGTGCATGGGTTTGTGTGTGTCTGTCTCTCTGTGTGTGTCCTCACAGTCTTTAAGCCCGTACAAAATAAAATAAAATACTAAAATCCTTGTAATAATACGATTTGTGATCATGCGACTAATCACCATCATCATCATCATTATCATCATCTTCTTCAACAATAGTATCAGCTTTTTAAGCATATGACAGTGGCCATCAGTTAAGACTCGAGATCTAGAAGTCACAACTCGTTGAGGAGCAGTAGTTAAGACCGATTAATCAAGTTATTCAGTTCATAAACTGGATAATGATTGGGGATGAGAAGTTGAACGATTGGAGCGATTGCGGACCAGACAGGGCGACCGCCCTTGTCACCTTCCTAGACCAGGCCCTGCCCCAGGGGAATGATAACAGAAGCTTTCTCCTTATAACTAGTCAACATACTTGTCAGTTTTCACTTCACAATAGCAAATCCGACACAATGACCCTCGGTTTAAGAAGTGTCTCCTCAGAATGCATGTGTTTATATATAGGCTACATTGTCGCGCAATGATTTTGCTGTCCCCAGTGGCTCCATCCGGTTTTCCCACGGTAATTTTTGAGCTCAGCAACGACCAGTCTGACCCCCCGCCCATAACATATCCGTGTCTGGCCTGGATAGATGGAGGCAAAAGATTGAGTTGGCAACGGAGATTTAGGCTCGAAGAAAATAGGGGGAAGTAAATCAACCAAAGGCTACCTAGGCTTGCTCATAAGGGGGTCCATCAATGGAAAATGGGTGAAGCCCGTTGGATTAAATATTAATTATACACACATTATCTTGTGCTTAAATTATTGCCTTAACGTTTTCTTCCCCAAACTACCCCTTAGATACAATACGTCTATTCATTTTCCGCATGCAATTCTGGAACGGATATAAACTAGTGGCCAAAATGGACGTTTTTGGTTGCAACAAGGTTGACCAGGCATGTCCATCCATTCAGCTGTGAGACGTTCTTCTGGGGATCTATCACTCATATGCACAAGGAGAGTCCTCATGGCCGGCTCTCGGTTTATACAGAATATAATCATTTACATAAAGTCCTTTAGGCAAATAACTGTTGGGGGCTCTAATTTATATCTGATCGAAAATTAGCCGTCATTATGCGCTCCATTAGCAGCGTCTTTAATGTGCTTCTAAGCACCATTTGTCAAGCAGCTTGTTAATATCCTTCAAGTCTCTAAAGTTGAGAGCTCATTAAAGACTCTGTGCCCTGTTATTGATGCTATTTTATGAAAATTTTGCAGACTAGGACCTGGCATTACGTTTTTTCAGTTTCAATTTCTTTCGTGTTTAAAGGAAAATACCATGGACAATTATTGCGATAACGCAATTGAAATTGTGAAATTAAGTTAACGCTTTCTGCAGGGGGTTTTCCACCCTGTAAAGAAAATAGGCTGTGCAAATAGGCTACAGCCCAAAGTCAATTAAGGTGAGAGAGCGAGTAACAGAATTCACTGTAACACAAAAAATCTATGACTATATAAACCATCCATTTTAAGGCATTCGAAACCTTGCTCCAAAGGAAAGACGTTACAATAAATTATAATTCATTGATCGAGAAAGGTAAATGGGTGAAGTCCCGATTAGTTGGCGGAAGAAGATCAGTGAATGCTGTCTGATTTACAACTTTAGGATAAAAGGTGAGAATATTTATTCTTTATTTCCGTGTGAAGCCAAAATATCCTAAGACTGAACCACAGATTTGAAACTATTGAAATAGAAAGCGGAGATCACAAGGGATTACTTTATTATGTAAGAGGTCACATGTTAGCGATCCGCATCTGTAGACCATAATTAGGAGGCCTGCATTTTGTGCTGGTGGGGCGGGGGTGTAGTTTTATTATTGGTTAAACCCGGTGTCCTTAGTTTTTCTGCGGCTCCCCCAGGCTAAAGCAATAAGGAGAGTAATTAGAATACTAAAGACAGATGTAAATAAAAGGAATGAGACAGCGGTGAGGGATGGGGCTGCCGGGTCAGGATCTCATCAGGAAACGCAGTTGGTAGCAAATGACACGGTTCCTCGTGCCCGCAAGGCCTCTGGCGACGAGACGACAAACTATCTGCGCAGTGCACCAAAACAGCCCCATATAGCCCTGTATCTGAAAAACACACTCGTTCACGTTTCAAACAAATAACATAATATATCACATCATTAGCTATCTCTCAAATTTGTAATTAATTCGCCAAAGGTTCCGTGGGCGGCATTGCAATGGTACAAGATAACAGTAATTGCGGGCTGGAAGTCATATTATATCTCGAGCTCTTGTCAAACGGCGGGAGTAAACCGTGTTTTGCATTTGCTTTCTTCTGCAGACTTTTCCGCGAGGAACTGCCGAGATTTTCATGATTCCTGACTGATGTAACTGTATCGGAGTGGGTAAAGCCTGATTTGTCATTGCTTGGTATATTCTCTGCAACAAACACGTTTAAAATATGTTCGGGCAAATATTAACATAGCCTACTACGAGCATACTCATGAGGGGCATTTTGCTTATTGTGTTATATTACAAACAATTAGGCTACATAAAAAGAGTAAAAAATTACTTATCTGATTAAAGACGAAACCAGTAGGCTCCTAACTGATTAAAGTGTGAACACACGGCCAATAAAACTAACCATTTGGTAGATAATGAAGAATTCAACGATAATGCAAACGATATTGAGCAAAACCAGCAAGTTTAAGGGGAAAAGTGAGAAAAACATGAAAGGACGTAAGCAAATGTGCTCAACAACCTAATTATGAGCCTATTGATTCACCACAGTCTTTAATTTCAGCAGTACAAAAATAGCATCCTATTTTTATGTAATTATTTACAATATGGCATGATAAGCACCCAATTTTTATTATTTGTTGCATGCATAGCTGTTTTTGACATAATAATAGTTTATTATTTAGCTGGTGGGGTGACATGGGAGTGTGAATGGGTGAATGAGAAGCATCAATTTTACAGCACTTTGGATAAAGGCGCTACACAAATTCCAACCATTTACCATTACCATTTAGCTGATGCTTTTATCCAAAGTGACTTTCAGTTGATTAGATAAAACAGGTGACAATCCCCACTATGCTACAAGCGGCCCATATAGTGTGGCTTCAGAGGATAAAAAATGCCACTAAACACATAACACAAATGATCGGCTTGTTGAGATGCTTAGATTACAACACTGTGGAAACGCACACACAGGGGGTTACCAGGACCAAAGTTTGAAACCACTTCATCATACGAACTTGTTTGCATTGTTCTCTTGTGCATGACTTGGAACTAATCCATTCATGTGAAATTAAGACTAAATTAGGCTAGAGCCTAAATTAATCTACGCACCAGAAATCCAATGAATCACCTGTCGACCTTGCATTTTGACTAGAAGTTCAATAAATGCCCTTATGATTTACACAAGCTTTCACATCATTTAAAAGCAAACAAATTGACCTGCCTATACATTGAACTTTTGTAACTTTCATTTATAACCTTTAATTGCTTGACATCATCAACTTATTCCTGCTCTTCAATCGACTTCATCTGCCAAACATGCATTAATGATATGGTCATTAAACATTTGTTAACGTTTTATGACCCTCACAGCAAAAATGTTGTTCTTCTACAGTTCTATATTCTTCTATATTCTTTCATGGTTTGTAAGTTATTATCAGAAAGAAATAGTTGAAAGCACAAAAAATCTGTCAAATGCTTTCATCGCTGTACAATGACTGACATGAATGAATGCACCTCATGGTGCCCCCTATGAGCAGAGTGAATAAATCAGGTATCATGATGTCACAGCGTCCTATCAAGGGCCCTTCTTCAAGGCTGAGGTATCCCACAATGAACCTGCTCTCTTTTAGCCTGGCTATTGCCATTACAGGTCTGTTTCACTAGAATAAACCAACATAGATTTAAACAACACACAGAGGTGACAAAAGGTGTCCATGTATTTTAGATGCTCAGATTGATACAAAAAAAGATATATATGCTCACACAATCTGAAGTGCTGGTTGCAATGATATGTAAGTGGGTGAATGAAATGTATGAAAATACATTTGATGGTGGATGCCAGGACAAACTGTTCTCTTGAGATTTGGGAAGTTTAATGTGCTCAGGTGACTGGCAGTCACTGAGGTTACTGTGGCATTGTAGTGTGCTAGAATGAAGGAGCAGTACAGTGAATACAATTTTATATTCTAAAGACCTTGGCTCAGGTGGTGAGAGGTGTCCTCTGGCAGTTGGAGGGTTGCCGGTTCCATCCCACCAAGGGTGTGTCGAAGTGTCCCTGAGCAAGACACCTAACCCCCAAATGCTCCTGATGAGCTGGTTGGTGCCTTGCATGGCAGCCAATCACCGTTGGTATGTGAGTGTGTGTATTAATGGGTGAATGAGAAGCATCAATTGTACAGCGCTTTGGATAAAGGCGCTATATAAATGCTAACCATTTACCTAGGAAGAGGACTATGCTGATTTCTTTGGAATATAAGCTTGATCTATGGTCAAATTATATGAAAATTATATAGAAATCTCCTGGGAAGCTAATTAAATAAACATCCAAATGTCTGAAAGGATTTGAGTATGTCATGGGATTCAGAGATGGTGGTCTGATTCTAGCATCGGAGAAGCCTTTTTTGAATTGCACTTTGACCAAACTAGAATCTGTAATTCTAGTTATTGATATTAGATGACAACTTTTGGTTATTAAAAAAGAAGATTCAATGAAAGAAATCTAAATTCAGTAGCTCTTTTTATGTTGGGATTTTCATTGGTTGGATTGAACAGCCCAAGATATCTGCATATGTATAGAATGAGAGAGGAAATTAAACTAGTTCTAGCTGTTGCTGTTGTGTTGCTATGTAAAAGTGCCTCACTTAGTGACTGTGGATATATTGGGGTTACACATTATGTTTGAATGTCTATTTTAGTGTATGCAGTTCAGGCTTCCAGGTGACCTCAATAGTACGAAGTTCATGGGGACACAAGGAAATGCAAACACAGTTTTTGTCTTTGAAGGGCATTCATCTTGCCCATAAAATACTTTGTAGGTTAAGGTCAATACTGATAGAAAGCGTGATGTAATGAGATGGATAGCACAGTGTCATGTATTCTGACATACACTCAGTGAGCACTTTCTTAGGTATTTATTTAACATATTTTTTAGACTTATTAAATTCTCTGCGGCTGTAGCCTATACACTTAGAAGTTTTACACGTTGTGTGTTCAGAGATGTTGTTCTGCATACCATTGTTGCAATGCATTATTTGCGTTACTGTCACCTTCCTGTCAGCTTCGACCAGTCTGGCCATTCTCCTCTGACTTTTATCATTAATAACACGTTTCTACCTGCAGAAGTGCGGCTCACTGGATGTTTTTTGTTTTACACACCATTCACAAACCCTAGAGACTGTTAGTCACTTAGATCACATTTCTTCCCCATTCTGACATTTGCTCTAAAAAGCAGCTGAATCTCTTGACCACATCTATACGCTTTTATGCATTTAGTTGCTGCCACATGATTGGCTGATTAAATATTTGCATGCACATGCAGATCCACAGCTGGCTGCTTGGGAGTATGTCACAGCAGTGAAGAGACTGTTCACTATCCTCACTATCTCTCCACTACTATGTTCAGCTTACAGGAAAGCTATCGATGCCTTGTTTCTATCTAACAATACAATGTGCTCAAAAGAACATGGTATTTTTAATATAATCAGTATAATCAGTTCCTTGCACATACAAGACAAAAATGTGTGAATTGAAATATTATTGTTCTCTGATTTGAATATGATTTGTCTCACAATTTGCCATTCATGATATCTAATGAGTATGTAATGGGCATGCATAATTAATGTATTGATTTTTTTTTCAAATGCTTAAATATTTATCATATTTATTTGCCATATTTTGCTGAAATCATACATTTCCCGCTTTTTCTTACAAACATTTTGTTACGATGATAATACGAATAATGTTACGAATAATTCCTAGAAGCAATTCCTGTATCCTGGAGTTTTATACCTACCACATAACACGCTGCAAGAATAAATTAATGAATAAAGCTTGCAATATTCCACACCAGTATTATCCAACGCAACTTACAGTTGATTGGACAAGGTGACAATCGGGCGACACCAGGGCTTGAACCACCAACCTTCTGGGACCTTAGCCACTCGGCAACAGTCTGCCTCGCAATGTAATGAACCTCCACAGTTTTAAATTAGACCAGCAGGCTCCTTCTGTCAATGTTTTCACATTTTAAAAAAATCACAATTGTCTGTCACACCCTCTGTCTCCCAGTCAGGCATGTGCAACGGGTGAGAATTTCTAAGTATGAGAGCACCTGCCCCTTTTTGCCCCAGGTTTCCAACACGCCCCTTTGATTTGATTAAAAAACAGCAACAAAAAAAACATTTGTATTATTGTTGCTGTCATTAATTTTCATGCATTAATTTTGATGTCTTTAAATGTATTGCCCGCACCAACTGGGTGTTGTAAAACATTGTTTCTTGGTTGGTGTGCCCTTTTCTAACTTTGAGCACCTGTCCCTCAAAAGGTCTCTGTGCAGCCCTGCTCCCTGTTATAATTATTGGCAGTTTGCAGCAGAATAAACTCATTAAGCCGGCTCTGTAGAAGCACGTGTGGGTAAACCTCATGCTGCATGCATAATAGGTGTTGAAATAAGTGTGGCTTGGGAGCCGTGCGGATTAGAATATTTGAGTAGGGGTCAAAGCTGCTTGTATTCCTCTGGGTGGGATTTGGGGAGTTGCGGGAGATTTGAATGGAGGCATTATCCCCAAACAGGGATTTTGCACACTGCTGTCTGATGTTCCTCTCTCGTTCACTCCATCAGGTCCAGCACTGCGGTATACATAATTCACACGCCTAGGGAACGACTCTGAGCCCAAAACCACCTGCTGGCTTTTATTAGCTAATTAATGGTGATTTATCGGAGTAACTAATTTGAGAGGAGCTGATTGCCTTCAGGAATCTCTGAACGCTGGAAGAATTCTGAGGGTAATTACTTTGTTTGATGGGTGGTCTGCTAAAACAGAGGGGAGAAAGTTCTGTGCTCCTCCTATAGCTGTACGTTTTCAGTCTTACTGGGGCGACCTTCACAAAATGTGTTCATTAGCAGCCACAATATCTGTTCAATTTGTGCTCTGTTCTTTGGAAGTCTAATCTCAGCAATCTAAATGTCTTGTTACCACCTATATATTCCAGTCCTAATAATGCAACTATTAATCAAAACTGTATTTGAAATATATGAATACAAATTCAAATACAGGCCTTATGGATAATAAGTGGGACCTTAAGTCTAAATTTTGTTGTATTTTGTATTATTATTTCAAACAGGTTTTGCGGTGTTTTGATATTTATGGAATAGCATGCACTTCCTGCCTTAACACTGGGTATTGAAGCTTGCTCCCAGGGTCTGGAACGTAGGGTCCCTATCTAAAAGCCTGAGCACCCATCCTGTATACAAATAAAATCACTTAACCACTGTAATGACATATGGTATTCAATAATCAATATGTATAATTTTTGCTAGAATTAATCAAGTCAGCATACCTGCTGAGATCAACATACTAGTAAACACATACAGACTGAGAACAAGTAAGTATCTATATTTGCTTTAGTAGCTTGTTAGCTGACCAAATTCAACATTAGTATCCATCCATCCATCCATCCATTATCTTAACCCGCTTATCCTGAATAGGGTCGCAGGGGGGCTGGAGCCTATCCCAGCATACATTGGGCGAAAGGCAGGAATACACCCTGGACAGGTCGCCAGTCCATCGCAGGGCACACACACCATTCACTCACACACTCATACCTATGGGCAATTTAGACTCTCCAATCAGCCTAACGTGCATGTCTTTGGACTGTGGGAGGAAACCGGAGTACCCGGAGGAAACCCACGCAAACACGGGGAGAACATGCAAACTCCGCACAGAGAGGCCCCGGCCGACGGGGATTCGAGCCCAGGACCTCCTTGCTGTGAGGCGGCAGTGCTACCCACTGCACCATCCGTGCCGCCCCCAACATTAGTATTTGCATGTTAATTCCTAATAATAAATCAGGTGTGGGACATGGTTAATCAAAGTGTGTAATAAGCTATCTCAATAACGGTGAATTAAAAAAAGTAATATTGTCACAATATTAGCTTCTGAAGCTCTGAAGCTTTGGTCTGAAGATTGAGGGGACGTGAATCCAAACAACCTAAACAGAAACAATGCAATGGTGCTAAGTGAAAAACAAACTAATGACACCACTAATAACTCCTATTTCTGTTGACCTTCTTACAAATAGGCCCTAGCCAAGAATGGAAAACACCTGGTGAATGGTGGCTAGCAGCTAATAAGTGGTAGCCTATGCTGATATTAAGGTACATTTCATTTATTCTTTACACCGTATTGCATTAAACTTTTCATCACTAATCTTGCTAGCACCTTTGCTGTAAATGTGGGACTACCTAATCATTTCAGCTTGCTATAACCTACATTGCGAATTGATTGAAAACCTTTAGCTTAACAGCTTAAGATGAACACAATGGTTAGCTAGGTAAAAGTTGATTAATTGTAGTTTCTAATTAAACTGTTTATGGGATGTAACTTGAGATAGATATGGGACTAACTCAGCAGCATAAATTGATACAGCCATAGAATATTCTATGCAGCCATTTTCTTTCAGTCGATGTCTTTGGGAGATCAGGCCTTAATAAAGTAATAAAATCAAATGAGCGCACTCTTTATCTGGATATGGTTTCATTTTTCACAGAAAAGGCAAAGCTTTGAGACAATGTCTTCTAGATGCAGAAAGAAAGGGAAGCTGAATGCACTGTACCGTGCATATTCCGTTCAAACAAGACAGCAGCGTCCCGGGGCTACCTCCGCAAGGCCCTTTGTTGTCTCCGATAGCTGACATAAAATCTGTAGAGATCTGCTTCCAGAGATCTCTCCCCCACCAAGGTTACAGGCTCCGCTCTCTTTATTGCAGGCACGGCGAATCCGGAGGATGACAGTAACCCTGCAGGGTCTCCCGCGCTACTCTTATCTCCTTATGTGTTTATATAAAACACACATTTGCCACATATTGATCGCTAAATCATAACCCCTGTTGCTTTGTTGTGACACGTGGAGGGTCGTAAAGGCGCGGATGTTTATTTTAATAGTTATGGCTGGAAATGGGGCCATAAATCCTAGCTTTCTGTGTACATGCTACGGACATTAAAGCATTTAGTTATGAGAGGGTGGCCAGCTTTCCCTGCCGAATAATGGCTGTGCTGTGACCCCAGCCTGCAGACGCTGGCGGTCTTATGGTATGCAAACGTGCAGCAAGAATGGTCTAGACAGCTTCTGGAGCTCGGTGGAGAACTGGGACTAACACTTTATAATACACTGCAGTTATACATACTTAATACATTATTAATAACCGTGTTGTGCTTCATTAAAAATATATTGCTGATGGTTAGTCAACATCGATACATGTTAGCAAATGTGTTATTACATAACTCAGCAGTAATGCCGGTTTTAACCTTGCATGAAAACTGGAATCCCTAGTCTCCTTAATATAATACTTAAAGATATTTATTAGTGTCAGATTGAATCAAAATTGTAATGAAAAAAAAAAGGATAATGCTACTGATAATGGCTCATAAACCATATCTGTACCTGGTTTTATGGTGTTACCAAACCCGGAGCGGAGTTTACATATATTAATTTATATGCTAGGAAAGGTTTTAGGATCTCTTTAATAGCTTGAAACACCTGTACGAGCCACAGCTTTGATTGACAGGTGCTGGCTGCTGTGGAGAGCTGGGGATGTGAGTTTTGAGTCTTCTTGAAGTTCTCCAGTCACTGTGTGTGGGTACTGTATGTGCCCTGTGCCAGAATGCAATCCCTGTCACGGCTGGGCCCCACTGGGCCAGAATAAATGCTAAATGCATTGTAAAGTCACCCTGTCACAGTAAAAACTGTGATTAAGCTATGCTGCTAGCAGACACACTGACTGATCTATCCATCTCCTCTCAAGTGGAGCGGAGAGCCACAGGAGGAGGAGTATCACAGCAATGTGAGCATGTCTCCAATAGACCCTCAGTCTTCTGAAAGAGAGTTTCCCCTTCTGAGCTGCTCTCATTCACCCCTACAGTACGAGGCCTCAAAAGTCCACTCTGAACGTGAACACTTCATAGTCTTTATACTGTTTCTTTACTTCATATACATAGTTCCAGTTGAATGTGGTATGATTTATATAACAAACCCCATATATATCAAAATATGTCTGTATTATTCCAGAGAGGAGTAGGGACAGAATGCCTGCAAATCAATGGTTTGCAGGATAAATCATTTTGTAAATTTTTTGTTATTTTGGCTGCATAAACACTTAATTACAGCTGAATCATCCCTGTTAATTTTACTGTGCATCATGCTCTCTTATACTGGACCAGCTTAATCACAGCAGTGTATTCTTTGTCCTTTTCTTTTTTCTTTGTACTATAAACACAGTGTTCAGTCGTGAGATTACGGGTTCAGTGTACAGCAAAGGCGGCAGTGTTCTGTATATAAAATAATTCAGTGTAATGTAAGCTATGCAGCATCCAGTCATAATTTCATACACTGCAATGTTCAGTTTACTGCAAATTCACTGCAGTGATGACCTCAGACTGGAGGTATCCAGTTTAAACAGCCACAATGGTCTGCCAACTAGCCTCAGAAGCTGCATTGCGGGCAGGAAAAGAAGCATGGCTTCCATTTCAGCGAGAATGTTCCTGATGCTACAATGGAAACCTAAGAGCCATTGTGCCTGAAAGTGCTGTTATCACTACATTCCTCCCGTCTCCTAATGCTCCAGGGATTCCTGAAACGAATAGGAGCAATAAGTTCACTTTGCAGAATTAATGCAGTCATTCTTTATCTTGAGAGCTGAGCATTGCCATGGACTGGGCTTAATGCAAAATGGTTTGAAGCTCAGTTTTTTTTAATGATGGCCCTAATTTGTTAGCCCCTTCTAAATTATTAATCTCTTTTATATTCAGTAGTTATTATATGTCATAACTGTGTATCTATGGGGTGAAATTTAATGGCATCTGCTGGACTTTGTGAAGAGGCCAGCACAGAACACTATTAAAATGGATAATTAGCTAAATATTTGCTATGGCACATTTGCAGGAATACATGTATAATTACTGCAGCAGAGGGGGCAGCTGGAGTTGTCATGGAGGATGGATGTCGCAGAACAGTGTTTTTATACGAGTGCTGTTGAGACATTGAGCAGTTCCATCGGTATTGATGAAGACAATGGAAAAAAAAGATTTTTTTTACTCAGCGATGCATACAAGAGAACGATCTGAATGCGCAATCTGAAATCACAGCAGAATACATTTAAGAATGTATTGTTCTATGTTTCCTGACACAGAAGATGGTTGAGAACATTTTGTCATCATAAAATTTATCTTACTTGTGCTCCGGTATGAAGGGCCCACATGAGTGTGCCACGTCACAAAACATAATAATATGATGGACTGTTAGTCAACTTTCTCTATTTTTCTCCTAAACACTCCACTAAAATAAGATTCTGAAAACATTTGAGGTGAGAAATAAGCAATGT
The DNA here is from genome assembly GCF_963514075.1 of Conger conger. Taxonomy (NCBI): domain Eukaryota; kingdom Metazoa; phylum Chordata; class Actinopteri; order Anguilliformes; family Congridae; genus Conger; species Conger conger. The sequence goes on along the minus strand of NC_083765.1, from coordinate 32,748,964 downwards.
TGCTGAATTTTGATTCATATTTGATCTGCAATGCCTAGTTTGAAAGTTTGATCAGAGGTCTGTGTGCCAGGCGAGCTGCGCTGACTTGCACTGCAAGGCTCTTGTTTACATGACTTGTATGACAGGCCAGGACCACTCTATATAAGAGAAAATTGGTGAATTCTCGTAAACCACTTGTTTTAAGAGATTTAAGTGATTCAAGAACACATCTGTTCGTAAGAGTTCAACGAGGCCCATTGTTTTTAAACCTATTTTAGTTTCCAAATGAAAAGCATTTAAAATGAAATTTTACAGAGGGGAATGGGAATGATAACCCCCCCATGAATATCAGCAGTGAAAAGACAGCAGTAAACTGAAGCAAACTGAGGCCAGTTCAATGAACATTGTCTGCCCTCCAGTAGAAAGGACACTGCACATGTCAGATGAGGTGACACGTAATCTGAACAGAGAGGCTTGACCTCCCCTCACATGCCATCGGAGAGTGCTGACCGGCTCTTACTGACTGCCCAGTCAGTCAGTCAGTCAGTCAGTCAGTCACATCACCCAACCATCTGCTAACTGTGTCGACACCTACAGTATTACAGCTCCTTTCAAGCCCAGCCAGGGAGCACTCACTGTCTCTTACAATTTACAGCCTGAATATGGAAGCAAACGGCTGGGATAATTACAGTACTGAACATATTCAATGTAACATTATGTAACATAACATAACTGTAGTATACTGCATTTATACTTCCCATTATATTTGAGATAATATCAATATGTTTTGGTAAATATGATTTAGACAGAGGGAAACGTGTCCAAAGTAAAAATTCCCACACAACGTTACAGTCTTCATCTTCATAAAACTAAATGTTTAATACTTTTGACTAACCATATAGATTTTTTTATTTGTATAATATTTCATTCTTTAGTTCTAATATATATGTTATTATCATGTATGACTGATATTTTCTTCAAATGATACATTTTGGATGACAAAAATGTACCTGGTTACATTACTTCATACACTGGCTTTCTGAAGCAACACAAGGGTATCGGCAAAAGAACAGAGGTATTGGAGGTGTAATGGCCCTCCCTGCCTCTGAAGTATGCTCTGAGTCTGTGAAAGGTTTGCCGTCTTTGGGCTTTGGCTCAGAGACTGAGACACAGCTGAAAAGAAAGAAGAGGAACCTCTGGGACTTCACAGGGACATTCTCACAGCCTCCAAAAGCTGCCTGTCAGTGCCAGAGATAAAACAGCAACACATTCAACAGATTGATTGGCACATTATGGGGCTCCAACTGTTTTAGTTCACATCGATACGAAAAACTCTTGAAATTTCTTCAGTGCCTTTTCCCCTTCAGAAGCCCTTATCGTGATGCCTTTTCATTTTTACTGAACAGTGTACCACAGATTCATGTCAGGGCTAGAAACAACCATAAATATAACTGTCTCCAAATATCTTAAAGGTTATCCCCAACAATGAATCCATGGTATAGAGCTCCTTCTTTTCTAGTTTTGTATTTTTACCACCAAGATGAAAGGTGTCTCTTTCTTTTTCAAAATCAGTTAGCCTCTTGTTTCACAACCTCTTCGGTTTGAGGGAGTGAGGTAGAGAGTAAGAGTGTATTGATTGGTGTTTGGCATTTACAGAAGTGAAAGAGGGGTGTGGCATATTTTCTGCTTAATGGGCAGAAATAAGTGGGGTTTGAATGACCTTTAATTAGAGAACAATACTGTCTGACCCAACCTCCTGAGTCTGAGGACACCAGCTGCAGAATGGTCGCCAGCTGCAGAATGTGTTCTGTTTGGAAATCACAGAAGGAGACGGAGGAGACTAAGGACAGAACAGTTGATTTGACTAAGCAGAATACAACACTCCTGAGGAGCAATGCAGGGTTAAGGGCCTTGCTCAAGGGTCCAACGGCTGTGCGGGTCTTATTGTGGGGATCGAACCACTGACCTTGTGGGTCCCAGTCATGTGCATTAACCACTACACTAGAGGCTGCTCTTTTAAAACTTTCTGTCTGTACTGTGTGTGCTACTCATGGTGCATGTGTGCTGTGTATTTCTGTCTTCTATCTGCATATTTCACAAGAAATCCCTGCTTGGTCCACTGTCTGTACTCTGTTTACACTGTCCTAACTCTGGGCTTGCAGCTTCCATGCTGTGTGCTGTGGTATAAAACCACAATGCTGTGGAGGTAGAGGAGGTACACGGCTGTGTGCTGCAGACCTGGAGAGAGTATGTCTTCTGCTGAGCTCATACGCTGCCCTTCTGATAGTCCAACAAGCATTTCTGTCGGGAAAAGGAAAAGGTTGTTCAGGAACAGTCATGGCGGACATTTGGATTGCTGTAAGTGGAGATGTCTGGGAGGAGCCGGTGGGTCATTCCGGGATGTTCAGAGGGCATGTTTGAGTGCAGCAGGAACGTAAACACGAGAATGACCTTCTGCAGGCTTGGATGTTTTAAAAGAAATGAGAAAATAAGGATGACAGGGAATGTGAAATCCCTGGTAGGGTGTCTGTGTTTATATTGACCATCAGTCAACAGTGGGACGTGAGTTTGTGCAGATGTCCTGGATCTTCTGCCCACTGACTGTCTTCTCTTTTTCTTGGATGAATCTGAAGTCCTCACTGGAGGGACAGAGCCCGCATCACCCTCACAAGAACATGTCATCAGTCAAAGGTTAGACAATATCTTGTGATATAGGCCGCAAGTTTTTCATTACAAAGAGGTTTGATTCTTATTACTTACCGACCAAAGATTCCCTGGTTTACCTATGTGCTATTATTGAGATGTTGCACACATTTCTCAAATGTATACTGTAAGTATTCCTTACAACAATATAGACTAAAGGTAGTTATACACATCTGGGTATAACATTTTATTGTATTTGAAACCACACTTGTACCAAAGCTAATCTGACAGCAGGTTAACCAGCACAGTTACCTCCATGTGAATCACTTCCTTTGGAGTTTGTTCACCTGTGACCTGTGACCAAATTGGGACCGTAGATGCAGACATAGGCCATTTGTGCATTCGATGAGTTTTCAATTTGCAGACAGGGGTGGGGACGTGGGCTAGCGGGGTTAACATCCTCCTCCCATGACGACCCTCCAGTCCAATCATGTCAATCGCAGCCCGCCTACTGTTTGCGTTAGATGTAATCAATGAAGGACGTGGTTGAGTGAACATAGATCCTGGTTCAACCAAAGCATGAAAAGTTAATCATGTGCTCGGGAGGAGGAAATCAGACTGCCGGGGGTGCCGATGAATGGGGCCCCAGTCTTAAGGGCTTGAGCTGGGCCTGACACAGCAGATGAGACCAGTGACAGGTGGAAAAAACTCCTTCCACCCCCCAAAAAAATGTCATGAATTAATGTAAACACAACCCATGTAATTATTTCTGTGGTCACTTTCGGAAATTTCGAATCAAACCCGCAGGTTCAATTTAACAGAAAGCCTGGGCTTACTGGGGCGTTTGATTGTATATAGGGAAAATCTAAGTGTTAAGGGGAAAATTGAGGGGTGGTGGGCGGAGGATGAAAGCACAGGCCAACAAGTGGAAAATTTGATTCAGTTTAAACGGCTTTTCTGTTTATTGATCTGTTGGGTTGGGGGGGGGGGGGTTGGGGGGATGGTGAACGGGAATTGAAATCTTGGAGAGCGGGTGAAACAGTAAAACCTGTTTTGAGAATACATGGGTACAGATTCAGGTTACATAACCGGGATACGGTCTAGATGCTTCGGGACACCAGGAGGGGAAATATTGTTGTTATTTTTATGAGTAAAGCGGCGGGTTTCTGAAAGCTGGCTCTTGCTAGAAAAATTTCATTCAAAATTCATTACAGCTGCGTTTCAGTGCATAAATACTACAAAGTGGTTGACAGCTAATGCTGACCTAACGTTCTCACGTGTGTGTGAAAGAGCAGACGGTTCTGAGGAGGTAAAAAGTTGTGCCTAAAAGGGAGAGGAGTGGGAAACTGAAAATTCAGTGTTCCTTAATGTGTCCAATGGTTGTTGAAATAAGCATACGTTTTCATAGGCTGCAGGTTTGGATGGGCTTGCACTGGTCCCTGCACTGACACTGACACAGACATGAAAAATGAAAGACGTCAGGTACCAAAACTTTTGCTTCGTTAATGTATCTTTAGGGACACGTTATTGTGAAAATGTCACCTCAGCCATGTTTCAAAGTTGTAACTGTAAAGTATGTTCATAGTGCATTTTCCCAGAAGAGGGAATTACAGTATGTGAGAAATAGTTTAGTAAAAAAAAAAAAAAGGTGAAACACAAATATTTTGCTTTGTTTGTAATCTTCCTTTTTTCTATTTAGAGATGAAACAGTGGAAGATATGATGGCCTCAGAGAGGATGTAACAAAGTCACGTCTCTTTCCATTATCAGAGGCGATGAATAATTCACAGCGTCTTCATTACGCATGGAGCGGAGCCCGGGCCGGGGCGATGGAGCCTCCCGCCGTTCGGATGGCGGGCGCAGGAGGGGCGCGGCGTTGCAGCGCTCCTAAAACAGCCACGAGCGCGCAGCGGCCCCGCCAGCCCCGCCAGAGCGGACGCGGCATCCATTATCTTTTATCTCCCCACATCGTAATGTTGTTCGGCCTGCTCCTCTTCACGAGGTGATAACCCTCCGTGCTGTTCGCTGCTCCCTGAACGCCATTCTCACAATCACTCCCAGCATTAATCACAGACGGTTGGGCTAACGGGTCCTGACAGGCAGGCTGGAGAAGCGGAGCCGCTGCCGGACCTGTGGAGAGAGCTCGCGTCTACGCCGGATACTCTCAGCCCGTTAAGCACTCAGAGCGGAGGGGAGAGGCCTCCTGATTGTATGCAAATGCACAGCGTTACCCCGGATGATTTACGGGGGGATAAACCACACATGCAGAACAAAAGCCGCTTGTCCTCCGCGCATTAGAGAGCGCGCGTCGGATCATGAAAAATGCAAAGGATGGCTTTCTTACTCCGCGAACAGGGGTATTCTGCTTTTATTGCAAAGCAATTACACTTTGAAGGAATGCAGAATTATGGTGGCCCAGTTATCGCCCCATATGACAAACAGGTCCCGCAGACACTGTAGAGGCCTACCAGTGCAAGCAAATATGAGATCTGTAATGCCACTGTGAACACAGAAGATGCTGGCTATCAAACTCCCACTTGGCAAAATTAAGTAGCATGTATAGTATGTATACACAATCTCCATATGGCCACAAGCAACCGGTATCATGGCAAGTTGTTTTCATTAGCTTGTATGAGAGCATCTAGGTATTTTAGATGTCTTACACTGTATCCCTGTTTGATATATGGATAAAGATAATGTATAAGAACTGAGCTTTGAGTTATGAGTGAGATATGAGTATCTTCATCATGCTTCATTTATCATAAAGGATCATGAAGCCATTTCAGCTAGTCTACACATAGAGCAAGATAGGCATTCTCTGTATAGAGTCAGAGGATTGTTGGCTTTAACCTCTGCTTCCTGGTAAAAACCAGATAGAATAAATGTTCCAGTGTTTTTGTAAAGGTTTATCTATTATTTCTGAGACAAACGATTATTTTGCCATAATCATTCAAATATATATTTACTGATGCCAGTACATATAGCTGCAGGAATCCACAGTCTACTGTGACCTGTGACCAAATTGGTTGTGCCATACAGCAGGACTGCCTGATTCTGTCTTTGCAGTGCCTGCCTGTTGCTTGTTTACAGAAGCCAATAAGGTGCTGTCCTGTGACGTGCCTATGCATTCAAGGCACACATCTGCCCCTGCCACATATAGTAGCTCCAACAAAATACATTAATATTTTATGCGAGGGAACATCTTTTTAAATAGATTCCATGGACAAACAGATAAACATTTCTGTATAAATGATGCATTAAGGTGAAACTGGCCCTTCAGCCTATATTAGCAACTTTTTTTCCTGCTGCTGTTTTCTATCCCTCTTCTGAATCTCTCATCCTGTTCAAAGGTAAAAAAAATGTAAACGGTAAGAAAATGTTTCCAGTGTGATAGAAGTTGCACTGATTTCAAGATCACCTGGAAATATTTAGGAAAAAATACTGTTGGAGCTTGAAAGTCATTTGTTTAATTTAGCTGGATGCATCCTTGGCAACAGTCTTGCAAAATAAACCATGCCAACATTTCGGTAATCTAAACAGCAAATATTCAGTCCTAAATCATCTCTAACACATCCAACAGGGACCAAAAGTCTTAAAAATACTTAAAAAAACATTTTCTGTGGGTGCATTTGGGTTTAATTGATACAATTGGTGTTGCTTCTATGCACTTGTGTATGGAGAATCATATCTGGTACTTTCCGTTTGAAAATAAACTTATGCGCAAAGTGTCTGATTCAGCATGTGGTCTATGTGAGACACTCGCCAATGTGAATCATGGGATCGCGTCAAACCAAATTATTCCACTTCATTTTTGTGATGAATCAGACCCTGGTTGGTTTCCTTGCATTGCTGTTTATTATTTATTTATTTATTTTATTTATCATTCCCTGTTTGCTCCGTTTGCTTTTGAAAGTTCTGTGACTTTTTTTGTTTAAGTTCTCCAGCTTCCACATATTAATCACATATTTCTCTCTCTCACTTACTGACGAACATCTTCTCCCCCATTGCATTCACCTACTGCAGGTTATGCTCAGCTGCATGGCATGGGGGGAACAGTCTACTGAACCCTGGTGGAGATTAGATTAAGCAGCCTTGAGTTGTGAGTGAACATTTTGAAATTATGTTCTGGTATTTAGCATCTTCTTGGATGGTTCCAATAGGCAGTCAGGGACTTGACATTTTCTTCTGTCTTCTTTCAGATTGTTCACTGCTGTTTAACAAGGCTGTCTGACCCAATTTCTCTTATAGGCAGTTTGTATTAGTGCCTGCAAACAAATTTCAAAATAAATATGTAAATAGTCATGCCTTCACAAATACACTCTGTGATGTAGGCGGGCACAACCAGCGAAGAAATTATGATAATGTATTTTTTTAACTTATGTAAAAATAATGCAGGCGCCGATTTGCTGATTAGCTCTGTTTAATAATGTAGCACGCACTTGGGGGCGGTAAACTGTCTGTGTTGAGGTATCTATAGTGGTGAATACTTTGCATAAATTATCTCATAACATTATCATTTTCAAGAAAATGTAATGAATGATTACTTCTTATGTATAAAATGATTTAGAAAAAGCTTCAACATAATGTGTATCACTTGTATCTCAGAAGCATGTATGTCATTATTAGATTTATGTGCATACCAATAAGGCAGGGACCACCATGTTCAGCACAGTTCATTACTGAAGTACTGATCTTACTCGTGAACAATCATTTGTATAAGAGGCACTTATATTTATTCACAATATGTTTACAGGCTATTTTATATTTTATGAGAAACTGTTGAAGATGAATGAATAATCGACAGTGAATATTTTACTGTGTATATAGTATACACATGTGGGAAATATCATCACAGTGCCCGATTAAGGTTATTTACAGTACGTTAGCCAAGTGACACATTTTTTTATTGGTGAATGATTAATAGCAAGCTTTTATTCCCGCTTGCTTAAACAGTCAAAAAAATTGGGTGGCAGACGTTGCCATTCTACCCTTATTTTACCTGAACTGTGTCAGTATATATCCAGCTGTAAAAAATGATACAATGCAAAAAGAAAACGAGAACATTCCCTCTGGATAAGAGCGTCTGCTAAATGCCTGTACTGTAATATGATGTAATGTAAATATTGTCTGCCAGGAGCTTGTGTTGTTTAAATAACAGCAGTCGGTAATAAGCGCTAGCAGCGCACACGTTCTGGGGCTCTGCTGCACCACTGAACAGGTTAAAGACCCGCTGATGGGGCCTGGCTAGCATTGGCTTTCTCCCCTGCTTCCCAGTAGAGTTTTGGCCTGACAATAAACAACAGTTTAATACTTTATCTAATCCCAACCAGGAGGTGAGCCCAACAGCAGGCCTCCGCAGATCCTCACATCCAATCATTTATCCATAATTGATGAAACAGGGAGGTCAGATGTAATGGCTGCTGTGACTCCTGCAACAAATAAATGCTTATTGACAAAACAAGCCAGTGTGGGGCTGAGCGCCGAGAGACAGCGGGGAGAGAGAGAGAGAGAGAGAGAGAGGAAGAGAGAGAGAAAGACCGAGAGTGGGAGAGAGGAGAAGAGAAAGAGCTAGTGAGGAGTGGCGAGAACAGGGAGAGGTGGCGAGAAGCGAGGAGAAACAGCGTGGAGAGCGTGGAGAGAGGGGACGGAGAGAAAACCAGTGGGAAAGAGGGACAGAGAAGACATCATATGGAAGAGATAGATAGGCCGTAGCAGAGAGAGACAGAGAAAGAGAGAGAGAAAGAGAGAGAGAGAGAGAGACACAGAGACAGACAGAGAGAGAGACACAGAGAAAGAGAGACACAGAGAGACAGAGACAGTGAAGACATCATACTGAAGAGAGGGACTGGCTGTAACACAGAGAGAGAGAGAGAGAGAAAGAGAGAGAGAAAGCGAGAGAGAGAGACAGAGAGAGACAGAGAGAGACAGACAGAGAGAGACACAGAGAAAGAGAGACAGTGAAGACATCATACTGAAGAGAGGGACTGGCCGTAACACTGAGAGAGAGAGAGCGAGAGAGAGAGAGAGAGAGAGAGAGATGTGTCAACAAGAGATGAAGCAATGAGACCACAGCCTGACCCGTTTCCCCTCATCACGGCTGAAAAGACCCAAAAGGAGAGGAGCGAGACGGGACGGCCCTGAGTGCAGCACACGGTCCCTCCAGCCCCCGAAGAGGAGCACACAGAGGAGGAGGTGGAGGAGGAGAAAGAGGAGGGGCGTCGGAGCCGAGGTGAGTGCAAACGTGCGCTGATCTGGGAACAGTGGGCCGGCTGTCTGCATCACTTTTATCCGGCGGTCTGCGTCAGGTGCAATCCACCTCTCTGTCAGGCTGCACAATCCTCCCCAGACCTCTGCTCCATAGCGTATGCATGAGCGCACCTCTCCTTCTCCTCCTGCTCGCAGCGGTCTGCCTCTGCGCTACGCACCTTTATTCTCCCACATCAAAGCCCGCGTCTGCCTCTCTCTCTCACACACACACCCGAAACACACGCACACACACCCGCAACACGCACACGCCAGGCAACTGCACGGGATACAACCACAGAGGCTACTGTGGGATTTTAATCTTACTGGAAAAAAGGCTAAAGCAGTATGAATAATTATTAAGAATCATCTCACTAAAATCTCACTAAACCCATTCTCTTTCTGGTGACATTTTATTTTTTACCTGTACAAATTAAAATTATATGATTTGTTTTACTGGTTATACTGAATATTGTATTTTACCAAGAGAGTCAGGAAGTCATGAGATACTTATTTGAATAATTATTTTGTCTTTTGAATTAGATTTGTTGTACAGTTAAACATTTTCTTTAAATTGTATATTTTTGTATTACCTGTGGCATCCACTATCCACTGCTTTGTGCATTGTGTTATTCTGCAGCATTGCTAATGACAGATTGTAAAGAATAAATCATTTCACACTGAATTAATCATTTCTATCAATGCATGACAATGCCATATTCTTTGCAGTGTATTTCAATTTGAACAACACTGCAAGTAAAGGGATATACTGTTTTGGTATACTGTACAGTATCTCTACTCTACAACTGTGGATTATAGCATTATAAATAATTAAGGGCTTCCATTCTTTTTCCATAATTTTCCATAGGACTTCTATATGAAAACGTATATACAATACAGCACAATAAATGTGTTATAAGAATTCAAAGGTGACAAGAACCAACTTGAAACATGACGGCACTACATATCATTAATTTCCATGTTTATGAAAATGACATTTTCCTCTGCTTAGTTATATTGAAATGTATTTCCAACATACAGTTCAGTTAATTAAACGCAAAGAGATTTAATATGTATTTATTCTCAACGTATGATTATGATTCATTAATACATAAAAGAAAATTAACGGTGATTATCCAGTGCTTAATAACAAAGATCTGAAGTCATAAGGTCATTTGCTTTCCTGAATTTAGGTGGCATGTGTTTGATGACGAATTGAAAGAGATTCCGTCTTTCTTCTACAGCCGTGTGGCAGTCCTTTTTTTACCTCTTAATTACTGTATAAGATCATAAATATTTCAAGCATATGCTTTCCCGCTTTGTCATTGTGGCTGCAAACTAAAAGAAACAAGGTAATCTGCATATGAATGGGGAGGGCTGGGGTGAGGGTGAGGGTGAGGGTGGGGGGGTCGGTGGTGGTCGTGGGGGTTTGGGAGGGGGTGGGGGGCAGTTTAGTGACAGCAGGAGGAAACGGCACTCACTAGCTACAGCTGCTCCTTCCGGGACCCTGCCTGACGGGATGTCCCTGGAGTCAGGCTCGTCCTGGTACAAAGGGATCAAGGCGAACCGGCCTCTAACTCAAAAGTGACCCCCTCTCCCCCCTGCGACCCCCTACCACAGCCCCCCTCGCAGGTCTCTGGTGGCCCCTGCACATACGGGGCCCTCTCTGGGACTCTCCGCGCACGCCGCCCAGCCAACGGGCCGCGGTCTGGGAAGGCACCGCGTCCTGCAGATATGTGACAAGCAGGGCTCCTGAGGGAGCTAAGCTGTGATTGTGGTCCCCATACGCATCTGAGGTCCACTTGGACCCGGGGACCATTAAAATGACAATATAAATGGAAATCTCAGTCAGTGCCTCTTAGAAATAGGGCACCCAGCACTCCCCTCGCGTGAGGGAAAGTTACATCACAGAGGCTCGGCTGAAATGGCTCATAATTAAATTTATGGACCTCAAATGAACACTTTTTAATGCCCACACCAAGTGAGCGAGCAATTACATGCTTTATTTAACTAATGAAAGCACAGTTAATTCCTTCATGGCTATAATGATGTTCAATCAAGGGCCACGTTAATTCAACAGCAATATTCCAGGGTTATATATTTTTTAATTTATAATGCGTTACATTTGAATTTTGGGAATGGAATATCCAGTATAAGACTGTTGCCAGACAGACGCCTATATAGAAATGGGAAGGTTTAGAATATAGTCCAGTGGCACACAGTACACCATCAGCAAATTACACGGTGAAACAATAAAATCAGCTGTGTATTAATACTGTCTAACCACAGACAAGGTGATGCCATGCATAACAAATTATTTCGCTTGTCAACAAAGCATTTTCATGTTCCTTCATAGCATTGTTTACCTGTGTTCTGTAAGGTAACGTTGTTACCCGTGTCCTGCCAGCTGAATGGTGAAGGTGGCCTGCTCTGAAGAGCTGTTAGCGCGCTCACAGGAAGTGGCAGAGACAGATCGGTCTGATTGAAGGCTAATTAGTTTGACCTTTTCTGTCATAATTAGCATGCAGAATACCCCTCACTGTACTCTGTCTAATATTTCAAACAGTCAAAGCCTTAATAAGGAACAGGAAACAGGTGGTCTTATACAGTAGCAGGCTGATATTGCTCGACTAACCTACATTTGCTTGTTACTATTGTTAAACCTCCATTTTCAAAATGCAAGCAGAATTGACGGTTATAGAGTTGTGTTTAATCATGTGCATGCTGTAAACCCTTATACCTTAGCTGTATAAACATGTTTTTGTAATTTAAACCAGTAATCATTATACCACCCAGTTAATGACAACATTTACAATGACCACTATAACCATCATCACTGTCATCATGGCATGAGAGTTATTGAGAAATTCAGCTTATGCATTATTTTAGTTCTATTTGAATCCTTTTTGCACTGACTTACTATTACTGTTATTGTCATTTCACTGACACATGCAGCCTCTGAAGCAATCAATTGTTATTGTGTTTGTGTAAAATAAAGCACAGCTCCAACCCAATTGAATTATTTTATTTACTTATTTATTCATTGCAATTGTAAAGATGACAAAGAAATTGTTAATATAGCACAATCAACACACAACAGCAGATAACAGAACAACATTCACAGTGTTAAATCAAATATAGTAGAGTTTATATGAGTCCAGTAGGAATCACAATGGCTATTAGTGTTAAAAGTACTCTATCAGAGTGTATTTTACTGAATAGTTTGCTATGCAGCGATTGCACGTTTTTAGATTTTAGAGGGGGAGCACGCGTTGTGTTTTTGACTGTGGATTGGAGGTTCCTCTGTTGTATTGTTGAGCTTTTTATAGGGGAACCCCTTATCAACTGAGAAACTTTACAATCTCTGTTGGGCATTTTATTTTGTTGACTCTTAAAATCAAATTATTTTTAGGTATAATCTCATAGAAATCGAAAGCACTTTGGCAGATTATCTATTTTGATTTCTTTCATCATTACAAATAGCTGTGATTCATCTTCTTTGTGGGGAAATCCAATCCATTTAAGAAATATTTAAAGTAATTGTTGTAATGTACATCTGGACACAGGCTTGCATGTCATGGTCTTTTATAGGATGCAGAACATTGATGTCCCATAGAAGCCAGGTTTAACTAGGTCAGACCACTTAACCAGTTTAGACTCATTAAGATGGCAGGAGAGCATATGCTAACACTTATCAGTCATTTGCGAACCTTTTGACCATTTTGACCATTTGTGAAGAACAATTGAGTAGAAGTTCCTGATTAATTCTGATGGTGTGATGTTGTGTGAGCGAACACAATGTGGAATAGACATTTCTGTTGGAAAACACCCAGGTCAGTGCTTCAATAGAAATGGATTCTGAGTCCCTGTCACAGCAAAGGCAGTGTTGTCATTGAGATAACTCTGCCCTTTTCTGGGACCTCTTGATTTTAACTTGATGATGATATTTCTCCCCTGCAGGCTGCTCCAGGCTACATGGCAGTTCTGACTCACAGGTGACTGCTCGTGTGATACAAAACACCGCAGTGCTGTTGCAGTGCCTGCAAAGTTCTTATATACCACAAAATGGCCTTCTACTGGAAATCTACTGTATGAAAAAGCTTACAAATCTTTGTGTGGGAGTCAGGCTGTTTCAATCTTTAAAAAAATCTATTTTCTCTGTTTATATGTACTGTATATAAATTTGATCTGTTGCCTTTTCAAAGATGAGAAAAGCCCAACAGTCCCCAAGTAGGAGTATTGATCTTGTATCAGGAGTCTGTCAGGAGATCTTGTATCAGGAGTCTGTCCTAGATCCCGTAGCTATTATGAGCTAAAGTGTGAAACTGAACCTTGATGAGCAGTCCTGCTTTGTGAAAATCTGCCTCCTGTGTTTCATTATGGGCAGAACTGTGTTCAGCTCTGTGGCATACATTATGAAAAACCTTTCACAGCTCGCACAAGTACCCAGATAGATAGAATTCCAGCTTTATTGACTGCATTTGTCTCTTCCTTCACACAATATGATCATCCAATCAGGACTAACGTTTTCAGCTCCCCCTGGGAGACCAATGGTGTGAGCGTTATTTTATCACTGGCCTTTTACTCCTGTTGTTTCAATGAAGGTAATATCACAGAGACAGTGCTTTTATTCTGGAGTATTTCTGCTGCTGTTTCAATGGTGTTAATATCACTGAGGCAGCGCTTTTATTTTGGAGTATTTCTGCTGCTGTTTCAATGGTGTTAATATCACTGATGCAGCGCTTTTATTCTGGAGTGTTTCTGCTGCTATTTCAATGGTGTTAATATCACTGAGGCAGCGCTTTTATTCTGGAGTATTTCTGCTGCTGTTTCAATGGTGTTAATATCACTGATGCAGCGCTTTTATTCTGGAGTGTTTCTGCTGCTATTTCAATGGTGTTAATATCACTGAGGCAGCGCTTTTATTCTGGAGTATTTCTGCTCCTGATTCAATGGCATTAATATCACTGAGGCAGGGCTTTTATTCTGGAGTATTTCTGCTGCTGATTCAATGGCGTTAATATCACTGAGGCAGCGCGTTTATTCTGGAGTATTTCTGCTCCTGATTCAATGGCGTTAATATCACTGAGGCAGCGCTTTTATTCTGGAGTATTTCTGCTGCCATTTCAATGCCGTTAATATCACTGCGGCAGCGCTTTTATTCTGGAATATTTCTGCTGCTGCTTCAATGGTGTTAATATCACTGAGGCAGCGCTTTTATTCTGGAATATTTCTGCTGCTGCTTCAATGGCGTTAATATCACTGATGCAGGGCTTTTATTCTGGAATATTTCTGCACTGAGTAACGCGTGACCTCTCCTGTGGGCCTGGAAGCCTGCCTCACCGGCCAGCCTGCTCAGATTATTGAATACTTCATAATGTCTGTCGGCTGTTTTCTAGCCGACCTGTTGCTCACACACACACACACACACACACACACACAGTCACACGCACACACACACGAGCAGAGATGCACGCACACAGAGATGAAGGCACATTTTCTTAAAATACCTTTACTGGGACATAATCTTCCCATTTCACCATGAGTGAATACATGCTTTACTATAGCAGGCACTCGGCTGTCGAATATTGTCGTGTGATCTTGACAGAGTACTGTAAATCGTATTTGTTAATCTTACACCGGATATAAACTAGTCTGAATAAATAGAGGCATGAGTTGAATTATTATTTTCCATATCCCACTGACAAGAGTAAGGCCTGTGCATCCAGTGTGGTCTTTTTAGCTTTTCAAAACTAATTATCAGAACATTCATGAAGCTGAAAAGTATTGAGTATTTAGAGCAAAACTGAACTGAAAAAAATGATTTTGAACATCTTGCACCAAGTTGAATTCATTCATATGGAAAGTTCAGCTTCATTGGGAAAGCTGTTTAAAACTTTAAAACATTTTCATCAAAATAAAATACAATAAAATATATTAATGAATAATTCCTGAAATATTGACTCTATAAACTTTTTGTTTAGAAATTTTAATATTCATGAATAATAAGAAAAAAGTTTTAAGAGCAAAACTAGCATGGAAGAAAGGGTCTTAACAGTATTATGCAGAAAATTCTATACTGACAGTGGTAAAGCAGCATGGCACAGCAGACCGAGGTAGGCTGGGAAGCAAACAACTGGCTTAATGTAACCTATTCACATTTTACTAGTGTGTGGCTGTGTATGTGTGAGTGTGTGCATACGTGTGTGTGTGTGTGTGTGTGTGTGTGTGTGTGTGTGCATGTTTGCGTATGCACAAATTTGTTTGTGTGCGTGTCTGTGTATTTGTGCTTCTTTATTGTATTTGTACATTGACTACTCACACACACAGACACACATACACACACCTACAACGAAAAAATGTAAATGGGTTACATTAAGTCAGTTGTTTGCTGTCCATGAAATGTTATTATTAAATATCTGCAAACCGTACACACAAGCGCACACAAATACAGACACAAACTCGCATACACACACACACATACACACACCTGCAATGCCACCACACCTACGTCTGGAATAACATACATATTGTCATTAAAATGTTTAAATACAAATGAGCATTCCACTATAGAAGAAAAGGAATTATAATTCTTCTCGTCCACATTTTGACGCACGATTTTGATTCATTAATATTTGATGAAATGACCCAAACCAAAGATATGTAACATTCCTGCATTACTGATGCCTTCGCCCGTGAGCTATAAACATTAGAGGCATGATTGAGTGTGTTAAAATGAACTAATTCACTGGCACATTGATTATTCCAAGGAAGGAGTATAACCCCACTGAAAAATTATAGCCGAAATGTTCGCCTTTTTACATATATGGGGGAACGAGACGTAAAAAAACCCACGTTTGGGCTTTTTTTAAGCGATCTGTAGACTCAGCCTTGGTGAGATGTTAATTGGGTCCACGGATTGCTCCAGGTGTTGTGCAGGTAATTTGCGATGTCAGAAAACCCAGGACGCTCCCTGACCTGTGTCGGCTCTGTACTTTCATGGTGTTGGGAGCTGCTAATTATTTCACTGTTTCTACTCTGCTGAGTTTTGCCAGTAGAAATAAAAGAGAACAGGAATAATAATTGGAAAAATTAATGAGAAAGGTCTGTTGGACACAAAGCATGACTGCTAACACATGAAGGCAGAAATTATCACAGGAATACATTTTAAATGTAAATAGCATTATTGAAAGGAACATGTTTTTGTTTTTTTTCAATTCAAGAATATTACCCACCATTGTTCGTTGACGTTTTTAGTGCATTTACTAATTGTGAAATGCTGTATCAGTTAACATGGCTGTTTAATTCAGTATTCACAATATTATGTGTCTACACCATGAGTAACAAACTGTGGTGTAACTCAGTCATGTATTTTAACCCCAAAGAATTACATCTTAATTAATGTATTTTTTGTATTGAAAGGTACATCAACACAAAAGGCAAAAGGCAAATAATGACTCAACCAACAGGTAATATGCATTGCATATAGAAAAATAAAATATGTTGTTGTGCATAATATGTGCGCATGTGTGTGTGTGTGTGTGTGTACCTGTGTGTTTCTCAGATCTGAATGATTGAATGTAGCACATTTTATCTATAAAGATTTGTGCTTTGTGTAAGTATGCCCTTTTCTCTTGATAGTTATTAAGGGTAGTTTTTGTATTGCTATCATGCAAAAAACATTATCTTGCTTGCTCCAAAAAATGCACACTAACCATGCAGCATGACATCATTGCTGTAGGAAATGCCATAGTGGAACCATTTGGGAAACATAAAGCAGCCCTGAATTAGTCCCCAAACACAAAACAAGGATGCTATTCACCTATTCTATAATTATCAGCAGGGCTGTTAAGCAATCAAATGTTTAAGAAAGACATTTGTCCCAATGGATTTGATTCTTGAAACATTTAAGGGATCATTTAAATGAAAATGTGATCACTGCTGTTTTCAAGCAACAAAATCAAATGTAAACAGGTATTCTACTCAAGATGATTAATATATTCATTTCAAACAAAGAGAAGCAATGCAGAAACTCATAAGCTGTAAAAAATATAACAATGAAGCTGGTCCCATGGATACAAAGGTCAAAATAAAAACCACATCGGAGTACAGTTCTGCTGCAGCCAGGCAGTGTAATTAACTTGAATATATTAAACCTTTAACAGGCAGTCTTTATTAAATTATACATTTTCAATTTGCCTTGGCTATATATTGAGCTCAGGTGGAGAACGTGACCAAACCTGTGAACACCTGATGGCTCTGAACATGAATTATTTTTTATAATTGATTGAATTTTTAACAGACATTCTGTTGAGTGCAGTAATAAACCCCTATTTAATACAGTGAGCTCATGAGTTATTGAAAAATAGATTTTATTTTTTGTACTTACTCAGATATGCAAATATTTTATATGTACTCGATACACTAATAATGTACTATATACATGTATAATTAATATTTAATAAATATGGTGTGAGATGGACATACATGGAATCATATTATGCACATCTAAAATGTATATTTGATAATAATTGCATGCATACAGGAAATATAAAGTTTGTACAGTAATGATATAATGCATAGGGAAGTCAGAGTTGGCCTTCAAAAAATCATATTTTCAGTTGTCTTTCATTCATACCCTTTTCTAAAAAGCAGGCAGTTTATGTTATTGATGTGATATTTTGCGGCCCTACAGGATGGGTGTGATTTTTTATATCTCTTATTTTACGCTTTTCACCTCAAATCCTCACTGTAACAATTATATCAATTTATATTTGTGACCAAAGACAATATACATTTTGCACTTCCAAATATGGTACAGTTACAACTGTATAATAGATGATTTGTAACTGCATTACAACAGAAAATCACTGATGATCAGGAGTCAGCATCAATGTGTTTACTAGTTCACTAGTCAGTAAATGTGTTTTTAAGAAACTAGGGTTTCCAGATTAGCACGATTCTCAACACAAGCAATCTACAGTTACAGTGTTGAGATTGAGGTAGATATAATGTTTTCTAAATATGGAAGCAGACCTCATTTTCAATAAGCAATATTTATTTACATGTATTAATGTTAATGGATCAACTGCAAGTTAACAATTGCACCATATTCGACAATGTTAGCAAAAACCAGTATGGGCCAGAGAGACCTATTATTAGATTGCTCTCAAATACATTTATGAAATCCAAAGAAAATATACCATTCTGTCACATTCTGTCGAACATTTCCCTGAAAATTAATTAAATTCAATTTAGCAGTGAGCAACAGATCCTGGTACCAGTAATCAGAAATCAAATGTCCCATTTAAGAATGTGTTTGCGTGTAATTAACCCTCCTACTATTCTCTTTGAATCATTACAGATGAGGGACATAGGGATCACAAAGAGACAATGAATGCTAACTTTCCCATTGTCTTGTCAGTCATGTTTGCGGAGTATCAACTCACCACATTCACATATTCATTTTTTGATCCAGAAAGCCAAAGATCCTTTTATATTCAAATGAGATCATTAACATAAGACATCCAGCATTATGAAATCCCTTTCCGTTAAACTCTCATTTGAATGTCTCATATCTTCAAGACGTATCAGGGTTAAAATCACCCGGGCTTTTGTCCCCTGAAAGGGACACCTCAACAGAGTCAAAGATGTGTCATGGACTCAGCCTGTAAATTCATCATGAAAGAGTCCTTGTCTAAGAGGGAAAGAAATTACTGTCACTCTGATAAGTCTGCATAAATATAGCAGACTAATTAGAAATCATTAAAAAAGATCAGAGCCTATTTCCCCATTCTGGGTTTTTCATACTTTGTTTTTATCGATGACTTCATTCAATCTTTTTTTCCTCTAATCTTTAAAGAGAACATATACATTTCTTTGCCCGGCTCAAAAATGTCGCTGATTTCCAAAATTTTACACCGCACCTGAATCTCTTGCAGAGCATGCATTATAAATAAAAAAGCCATTCTCTATCAGAGATGAAGACTGAAATATTCAGACAATAAAAATGTCAGCATCTCTTAATGTGTGTATCAAATCCTTCAGTCATCTCAGAGAAACCAAACAAAATAAAAATGACAAGCCCGTTCGCAGAAACTTGGGTTGTATGAAAATGTAAGAACTTTGTTTCCGGAACAGCGGCTCTCCGGGGACCGTTCCCAACTCCGTCTTTGCCCCCGATTCCAATTAACCCTTTCCACTCCCGAAATCTCACTGGGAGACAATACCATTCCACAGACCTGTGTACATCTGTTTTATAATGATATTCAGGATTCCATAATTCCACTATTTCTTAATTGTGTCTTTAGTTTAGTTCCGATTATTATATAAAGGAGGGAAGTGGAGCTGGAAAACTATTGTAAATGTAATTGGTTTATTCAGATACCCGGCCAGAAACACAGTCTTTATTGTCTTGCACATACAAGCAAAGAGACACTGAAGGAATTGTAACAAGGAAGGAAATTAGTTATAACACAGGCCCAATGGGGCAATGGTGATTAATTGGTTCAACGCTGACAGTGTAGCTGACTGCTATAAAGAAATGTTAGAGGAGCAGGGGTCAAGCTAAGTGTTCTCTTGGCTACAGACGTTGATGCTGACTGTAAAACCTGGTTTATGACCAATAGCAGAGGCGACAATGTGCGGGCAGATGAACGACTGCTTCTGATGGAGACCAATACAATCCGCCAGTGACCATCTCTTGAATTTAAAATCGTCAAATTTTATGCTGCACGATTGTTTGTTTCTAAATGTGTGTTTTTTAGCACGTGGATTTTATTCATGCCTACCATTGTGTGCACATGTGGGATTGTGGGAGAGGAGTTTAAACAGAAGAATTAAAAAAACTAAAAAGAAAGTGTTAAGTTATAACTGCTCTATAGCCAACCAAAGAATGTATTTTAACTTCAAAAGAGTTCAAAAACATTTTCCTTCTTACCAATGCCCCCTGACAGTAAGTGTGTTTTGGTGTTTAAACTGCAGCAGGTAACATAAAAGCATCAGTATTTTGTGATAATAATCATCAGTAAGCTTGTTATTGAAATGCATAGGAGTAATCAGGAGATGGTCTACTCCTCCAGCAGAGTCCGGCTCTGTGGAGGCCTGTGAGAGCCATGCTGAGGTGAGACTGAGTGAGGCTGAGCAGACGTACGCAGCCCGTACCTGCACACCTGAACAAGGACACACAGCCAAGCCCACGCACCCACTGCTGGGTCCTCAACTCCCTCTGGCCTCTTTTGCATGAGTAATTAAACTAAGTGACTGACACAGTGCTTGGCTTTCAGTCACAATGGGTTTGGTTTATGAAAGGGTTGGACGTACTAAGCTATCCTTTCTGTTAAAACTACTTTGCGCTTTGGGAATCTGCTTGTCTGAACCTAAATAAAATGTTTCTACAGGATTGAAAAACTTGTACTGAAAGGTAATATTCCCAAGCTGTTGTCTGACTTTATAATTTGGAACTAATTATTGGAATAATTGGTATTTGAAGCTAGCTTTTACCATAGTCAGCTTCTATATAGCATGCAAATAACTTAATATCATACATAGCCAACAGTGGGTATGATCTTTAACTTTCATTCCTTATACTTTACAGCTGAAAATATAAAATCATGAAATTCGTTTTTTTTTTTTACATAATTGCAACTCAATTTCTATTGTTAACTTTTTCCTTTTTTTTGAGGTAAATGAATACAGATTTATTTCAGAGTAATAAATGTTTAAAAGACATGATTGCAATAGTGTACATGTATTTTTACATTTAACTGTATTTTACATAGCTGCAAAAGAGTGAAAGGGAAGAAAATACGCCATTTTATTGATATTTTATACACTCAGTGAGCACTTTATTAGGTAGACCTGTACACCAGCTTGTTAATGCAAATATTTAATCAGCCAATCATGTGGCAGCAACTAAATACATAAAGGCATACAGACATGGTCAAGAGGTTCAGCTGTTTTTCAGACCAAATGGGGAAGAATGGGGAAGAAATATGATCTAAGTGACTGACCATGGAAGGATTGCTGGTGCCAGACAGGGTGGTTTGAGTATCTCAGAAAATGTTGATCTCCTGGGATTTTCAGGCACACCATTCTCTAGCATTTGTAGAGAATGCCAAAAACAAAAAATATCCAGTGAGCAGCAATTCTGTGGGCAGAAATACATTGTTAATAAGATACATCTGAGGAGGAGGGCCAGACTGGTCAAAGCTGACAGGAAAGTGACAGTAACGCAAATAACCACACATTACAACAATGGTATGCAGAAGAGCATCTCTGAACACACAACACATCAAACCTCTAACTGGATAGGCTACAGCAGCAGAAGACCAGTAAGTCAAAAAAACAAGTCTAATAAATACCTAATAAAGTGCTCTGTGAATGTAAAATTTACCATGAATATAACATGTGTGTGTAAGTATGTGTCCGTGCCATAGTGCGCGTGTGTGTGCGCAATTTGTGGATA
Organism: Conger conger; assembly: GCF_963514075.1. NCBI lineage: Eukaryota > Metazoa > Chordata > Actinopteri > Anguilliformes > Congridae > Conger > Conger conger. The sequence goes on along the minus strand of NC_083765.1, from coordinate 32,727,634 downwards.
TAAAGCACAACGATTTTCAGGTTCCACGTTCCATTTAATGTCCAAAAAAATGAACTGTAAATCAACCTATACAGCAAGTGGACCATAGTCGTTGAAAATAGATGTTTAATAATAACATTTAATGGACTCACACTTTTGCAAGATCAGCATGAGTCTAATTCCCATGCTACCCGTAAGAATATTGTGAAATATATTTCGATTTTAATTGTTTTTAAAGGGCACTGCTGAAATGGGGAAACAGCATTTATTTCAGAGTCTCGAAAAGGTGACTATAGAAGGCAACCATTCCACGCGCTCCCCAAACACTCACATAAAACACTATAGTTCTCACTGGCCTACAATAACACTAATGTCACAGCGACTTTTATTTATTTCTGCTTATAAACGCATCACAAGTTCAAGGACCACTGCCAGCTTTTATGTAAAGGAGACATTAACCGCCATTCTAATAGTTGAGGAATCTGAGATAGAGAGAAACCATTGCAATCAGCTCTTACAGAGTACATATACTGTAGTCCAATGGTATGATTTCACAGATCGTTTATTTATTTTTAGCAACAAAAAAATCACACACATCAGCAAGTAAAGGCAGGGAGCAAATAATATTAGAAGGGACCTCTCTATTATTGTCTTCAAAAACATGATAAATTCATGGGGGTGAAAACCACTGCTAATTCATCCCTCAGGCCCTCTGATCCATCCCCTGCAGCTTGGGTACCCACAATGCACCAGTTCAGCTGCTGTCTGGGTATGGTTTGTAGTCAGAGCCAGGAAGTACTGCACCAGCTGATCACACTGCCTCCCCCGGGACCCCGTCACCATATGCCCCCCCCCCCCCCCCCCGCCCTGGGGCTCCACTCAGGGACCCCCCTCTTCAGGATGTAGCATGAATCCCAGAAGACAAGAGAAAGCCCTCATCTTTCCTACCAGGGAAGGCCAAACAAACATATTTCAGTAAAAGAGAGAAAGAGAAAGAAGTGGAGGAGGAAACACATTGATGAAAATTCTTTGCATCTATGCTCCTGACAATGAGAGTTTTACCTATAATGAAATGGCAGATATAACGCAACTTTTACCATATATTTCTTTATAGGGCGGAGTACCGTGGCACCAGTGAAGAGCTCAGCTCAGCAGATGAAGGAGCACAGCTCCTGGGCCAGTCAGCACATGCTGTCCAGTCAGCTGCAGCCTGTGGCGATGTCCTCTCCAGCTGTTTCTGTGCCCTGGGTGAGCCCAGCAGTGGATGGCCATACTGACATTTCCAATACGGCTCCATGGCTTGAAAGGTGTGCCAATGTTTGCATATCTTTTCTGTTGAAAGGCGGGATTCGGCCATGTTCCGGCGCAGAGAACCTGGCGGTGAGATGACGCTCACATCTCCAGGCCGCCTGCCACGCCTCGCGTCCACATCAATCTGCCCAGCCGAAAGGGCGGGAGACTCAGGGGCTCCATAGCCTTTCATCCTGGGAGAGCAGGCCTGGTGCCCCCCTCTACCCCCGGCCCTCTTTCAGAGTCAGCACAGAAACTGAACTGGACTACTGAGCGGATCCTCCATATAAGAACGGCAGCAGAGCAGTCACAGCTGTGTTATAGAGCATAGCTTTCACGTGCGAGTGACACACAGTGACACACGGCGACACACATCGCCTACTGCTGTCTTCAGTGAATGGAGGGAGGGAAAGGGAGACGTGGCTCTTTAATAACTGTGACTCAAACAGAAAGAGAGACATACACACCCACCTTACGCTATGAGTACAGCAATGCCTCTGTGAAGTGATTTAGTGGCAAAACCCTCTGACCCTCCCTTCTCACACTGTGTCCTGAGCGGGAGGACTCATTTAGGCCCCTCCCACACTGTGACCTCAGCATAGACTGACAGGCCCCTCTCGCACTGTGTCCTGCACAGATAGGACCTAATCTCATAGCCTTTTACACACCAGACAGTGTAACCGAGTACCCTCGCTGTCAACAGCAACAAGAGGCACAACAGTGTTGCGCACTTATTGTTACTTTATTCCTAAATTATTTGTGGTTATGAAGCACCTTGTGGTTGGTTACTGTCTATTGTTTTGAAGATACCATGCACACTTTATCACCTTTTAAACACTGTTTTTTATATCTTGTTATATTCATTTAAAATTCTAATCTTAAAAAAGTTTTAATTCCTCTTCTTTGATTTACAATCTATCATATCACTGATCCTCACTCTCTACTCACTTGCATATTATACTTTTATAACTGTTGGGTTATAAAAGGGTTAAAACAATGCAGCCAGATCATACTATACTTTACTGTTCTGGGAGTAAAAACGTATTCAAATGCATTTTTGAATCAGTGTATACTTTCAAAGAATTCATTGTAATTTTGTATAAGGATGCATATAAACTGCATAGCACAGTGAATCTGGACCAGTTTGAATGGTTTATGAGGACACCTATTGGAGTATCATGGAAATTGCAACTATGGCTATTTCTAAAAATGTAAGATAATTTCCTTTAGTTGTGATGAGTAAAGAAAGTAGAAAGCATACATGTTATTATAAATTCACAGAACAGTAATAACAACAACAGTAAAATGGTTGTTTTTTGAAAAAGTAAATGTTTCCCAATTGAATTTACATTACATTCAAACACCAAAATATAGTCCCAAATTATTCAAAATATCTTATTATGCATTACACCTTTAAAATATTAATCAAAGGGTGAGGTTTGGATTTTAAACAGATTGTGAACATAATCACTTCTGAACTTAATTGGAGGTTGTTCCTTTACTCAAACTAAATATACACACAACTCAACAATGGGCATCAACATATCTGCAAGGAATGGAAAATGCCCTTGTAATATGAATTTCTGGAAATAATGAATATGCATATATGCATATATGCATATACAGTATAAGGCCTCATATCTCATTGTAGGATCTGAGGATCTGAGTTACGATATGGATCCATAAAAATGAGCTCCAAAATATTCATAAACATAAATAACACCCTGCATAAGATCTTTTAGAAAGTGCAACAGATTATCCACATACACTATTCCCTTTCCAGCTGATATTCAAAACACATTACTGAATGTCATAGAATGTAACATTCAGTAAAATGGAGACCTTTTTTATTTCACGTTATTGTTATCAGGAATATTTTAATAGACTAATATCTTGTCATTTTAATGATACGATTAATTATTAATGATATGCTCAATGTTGACATAGATGCCTAAAGCACAATATGTTTTATTTATTTACTTTTACTGTAGATTGGTAGGCGACTATTCATTACACGTCAATTGATGCTGTATTTTCACATTGAATAAACATAAAATGTACTAATATAAAGCTTTAACACAAAATTTTCCCTCTCGCAACGCATTCGAGTTTTATTGCTTTCAGTGTCAAAATTGAGAAAGTCCGGATTTCTTTGTGATTCTGACATGGTTGTATGCCCGGTCAAGAAATGCTCGATACTGAGCCTCTTTGTTTATTGTAGTTTTGCGCAGGCCAACAACATTGCCTGTCTGTGGGCATGGGTGTGCGACTGAGGAAAGAAAAAAAGAATCACGAAGCAACCAACAAAATATTGAAAAGAGGAAAGGGTGATCCAAGTTTCAGAAACGAGGAGGTCTGGTTTGATGAACGAGGCTCGCCGTTTCAGACAGCTCTTTCCTATTCCCGTTTCGGTTCTTGTGCTCCGCGGCGGTCAACAGGTGTCGTTTGTTACCGTAAGTCCTACTTAAAAGAAAAGATTCTCCATGCGATTCATCATCGGCTTTCGTGGACTTGTAGTCTACCTTTGAAACAAGACTGTATACAATAAATGGAATAATTCATGATTTGTCATTAAAAATGAAAGTTTTTCCCCTAGACTTGGGAAATGTTTCGAATCATACATAATGGACCCGCAATGTTCAGAAGTTTCTTACCTCCTCTCACCATGTTGAGAGACCTCTCTATGCAGAGGTGCTCGGGGGTGTAATTAAGTGGAGACATCTCTCATTACCAGGAAGCGAGGCTTCTAGTCGGTTTACACTCTTCTCCTTTTAGGTGTAACGGTGAAACGCACTGGTCAATATAATCATATGTTGTGCAACTGTTTCAACGAGAAAGATAACCATTTTATAATATATTTTGCTGTTTAAACGCAAATAATGCGATGCTATTTGAAATGCTGACATGCGCTAAACAATCATTATTAATAGCGATATCCACATTGACTTTAATGACACAAGAATCCTTAAAATACTAATATTTACTATTTATTTTACAGTATGTTACAGAAAATAGCATAGCTACACATTATTAAAATGCAGAGGCCTAGAAAAAGTGTGTAGGCTATGCACACATGTACACAGACAAGTGCACATAGACATGCCAGCACAAAAGTGGTATGTTCATTTAGCTCTACCAGTCAATAACTATGAACTAAAATGGGACTGAGTTTGCCTGCACTTCAATATGGGTGGACTGCGAGGGGCATTCCCTCTTGGAGAGGAATGTTGATGCCCATTATGCACGCTCGAAAGTAACACATCCACACATTTGAGTATAGTCAAAATGAAGCTTTGCCGTTCACAGCATATAATACAGTATCTTTGTCCTATTCAGCAGCTTTTCATTTTAATTTGCTAAAACTATGCCTGTTTCCAAATAAACTTGTTATTCCCAACAGCTTTTTCTCCAAAAGTGAATCTAGAACCCCAGGTAGGGATAAGTTAATTGAACTAATCTTGTTACATAAGAGTGTTGATATTACTGTCAAAATTGGGCAGATTTAAAAATGTTATTTGGGAAAACACATTATTCTGCAAGTGTTGAAGAGAGGTGTTAAACAGGTGAAGGAAAGAAGGTGAGAAATAGTTTTTATTTTATACTCACGCTGTGAGTGAGAAACACTCTGTTTGCATTTCTTTTTTGCCCTATGTTATTGTCGTGCGCAAGGGGTTCTGGTATTCTTTTCCAGTAGAGTCATGATTGCTGCTCCGCTCCTCTGAGACAGCAGGCTTAGTCTCATCCTTCAGCTGCAATACAAGGAAAATGTGGAAAATATTTAATGTGAGGATCAATGAATAAAATAATAAGGATATAAAAGGCTTTGCAAATGACCCACAGTGGAGAAATTTCCCCCTCCAACATGTTTTAACCTTTCATATTAACAGGAATATTTTAATAAGTACTTAACTTTATACATAAAAGATGCTACATAGTCTTTAATGCATTTTGAATGTGGTTTAAAGTTGTACCTCAAATAAATTACAATTTGCTGTCAAAAGAGCAGTAGAATTGCTGAATGTGGAGATTAAAGGCAGTGGCTTATAATATATATATATTATAATATAACATTAGAATCACATTTGTAAGACCAGATCTTAAAGGAGTCACCACACACACACACACACACACACACACACACAAAAGACCAAATGAATCCTTGTTATTGCAAAATGATTTGGTTGAATTTCAGTATTTGTAGGTATTCTATGAAAGCTGACAGTTGAAAAAATGTGTTGCAGTAGTCTAAACAATAATTTATTTTAGCATTGCAATATACATTTTAAATTCATATTAATATATTCATGGTGTTCATATATACATGGCGTTCAAACAAGGCACACTATTAATGCAGATGTGTAAGTAGAATGCACTGTATTGTCCTTCATTGCTGAGTTTCACTAATCTTAATCTTCAAAATCTAAGCACCAAACATAAAATTTTAAAAAGTTCAGAAAATCTAAAAGTAATGGTCCCTCTCTTTTGGAAACTTCAGGGAGGAGAATGCAGATATTGGCAGTTGCTTTGTAATGCCATTTTCTAACATGGTTTAAGTAAACAATAAAATGCTTGCTTGAGTGAAAGGTTTACTTCTATTTAAAAAATCTATTGGTATCCTTATATATTTGGCTTCATAATAATTATATTCAAAAACCAAAATTTGAGGGAAAGATACTTATAAGCAATAAACAAATTAATGTATGTTCATTAACAGCTAATCTTTCCCAATGCCTTTACAGTAACTATACTGTATATAAGTTGAAATGGCACAAACATAAACAATATATTCACAATTTATTCAAAATTAAACTGACTAATAGACTAATGAAAACACTAAATATTGAATTTGCCTTTGGTTATATTAACTCAGAATTTGAGTTCACTGTGTCATTCAAAATATCTAGAAATAGAGCACAGGGTTCATTTTTTTTTCTATTGCGTTACAAGAAATGCAGGCAGAGTAAAAAAAAAAATTAAAAGCTATGTATAATTTTCAGCTAAATAATGTTTATGCATTTTAATGCTCTGGCCTTCTTATAATGCAGGCCAATTTAGCAGAAACAAAAGGAGTTTGAATAGCATAATTTGTTAATATGGTAATTTCTACATCTCTTCCTATATGCACAGGCAAGTTTTGCCAAATCAAATCTAAATATACCTGTAAGGCAGATAGACCTTAGACCTGATTTATAAAATAGAAAAGTACTTTTCTTTTGCTTTTGTGCACACTCAGTGGTTCTTAACACTGCCATGGCCTTAATTACATTGTTGTAAATGGGTTTAACAATCGCCAAAGGACAATTTTCTGGTACGAACCTACATGTAGATAACTAGAATATACGTGCAAAGGCAAACCATCTAAAGAGGATGCTTGATATTATTCTTAAAATCAAGGACAGATTTTAATAAAATGTTGCTCGACTTGCAGTTTGTTCTCCCGTAGGCTTATATTTTAATAGTCTTAGAGACAAGGAGTTCATTTTCAGAAATGTGCTTCTATGAAGTCCTGTAATACATTAAAAGCACTTTCTTAAAAGATCACAAAGTGGGCAGGTACATATCGTTTATAATTAAAATCCAATGTATAAAATGTATAAATAAATATAATAAATATGTCTTGTTTCTTATCGGAGGAATAGCATCAAATGGAATTGAGGACTTGCTTTGGATAACTGACATCATAAAACAATCCTACTTTAGAGCTTTCTGTAATAATTACACATTCAGAGACAAGCTCACTGTTTCACACAGTTGGAGGTTCTGTATCTCATCACTAGCAATTGAATAATTCACATGTGACAGATTAAAAAGTTTTCCTGCAGCACATATATATATTATAGCCTACAACAGCTAGTTTAGGTTACAACAGCTAAACGGGGGGCAACTTGCTAGGAATTACAGGTGCAAAATGTAATTTGTAGTTCCCTCATTCAGAAAGTGCAGTGCATTCTTTGTTGTAGTGAATATCTATAGTGCAGCCTGAGGTGAGAAGTACAATTAACACAATGGTACAGTTTGCTTTCAAGTAGAAACATTACAGCACTGTGAGTTGTAATCAAGTGAAGTGAGGTGTTTGTCCATATAATGGTCTGCACCATAATGTGTACTACTAAGGCCTCAAACATGAAACCAGTAGCCCCAGATTATCCAGTGTGGGTGATATTTTGTAACTAATAACATGAAAAACTGGGATACTAGACAGATGAAGCTTTCCTCAATTCAGGAAATGGGGAGGTTCTGTTGGAGTGGAATTTTTTATGCAGTGCATTACAAAATTTATTTGATGGTGACTTGTGCTCTGTGTAGTGTATCTGCTTGCATAGAACATTCTGATGCGGTGTATTTTTTGTTGTAGTGTGTGCTAATGCAGCATATTTTTTAAGTACATTTGGAAACAATGCATTTGTCAGTGTAGTGCATTCTGCAGAGTTGCAAATGGAAATGAGAACCTTCTGCTTGGTGCTGTAGTGCCCTTTGGTTGACAATGACTCATTTGCATGCTGCATGCTGATTGGTTTGGAAAAATAATAGAATCTCTGATCAAACATAACAATCACGTGTAAAGGAAAAATTTGATTGCCGAATGAGAAATGTGTGTATTTTGCATCCATACCAATACAAAAGGAAGTACTGTAGCTTTGGAAAAGGTGGATCAAGACAAATGTCAATGAAACAAAGTCCCCAGTCTTAATCAGTTATTAGACATCTGTGAGTCCTCCTGCCTCTACTGTGGAGGCATGATCATACAATAAAGTTTCTTGAGCATATTGTGAATTTTACACTGCAAAACTAACTGAGACCTATGGAGGATGATCTCCATGGACCATGAAGTGTCTCTGGAACTTTCTGCTGCTCATTTGCATTTAGAATTCTGAGCAATTGTGAGCAAGTACGCTCAACACATCCATAGCCCTGTGAACTCAGCTATATTGTCAAATTAAAACCTGCAGGTTCAAAAGGATTATACTTCATGTGCAGTGTAATGACACCATGGTTTCAGAAAGGACTGAACAGGCACAGACCAATGACTGGCACACTTTTGCTTGATTTGTGCCCTCTAAATGTAAAAAAACCCAAAAAAAATGTTATTGTAGGAGCCACTTAATCAGTATTTTAGTTAGTGAGGGAACTAACCATTTCTCAGACTCATATTGTACATTTACTCGCCGAAAAAGCTGAAGATTCTCTCAAGTGATTCCTTTCCAGATCAAATATCTATGATACAAAATAATGAGGAGGATATTTCTATTGTTCAAAATATTCTTGGACCAAAACATGAATTCAAGAGCATTTTTTGTGACTGCCATTTCTACGTAATCATCCTTGAATTGAGGGATTAAAGACTGTAAACCAGACCCACTTATCCGTGATTAAATGCTCCATTTAAAATGACCCTAATTGTCATTTAATTACACCCACACGCACAAATGAATTTAGAAATTTTCTGTTAGATATGGATCTTCTTTTTCAATTACAGAATGAACTTGGTATTTACATAAGTATAACAAGCATGCATTATTAATATTAATTAAACCATAGCCTTGCATTGCACTCCTGACCACCTGTTGGGCATGTACTAAATATTTTACAGCCTTTCTCTCTTCATATTTTTCCCCCTTTGTGGGTCTTTGATGTTTTGTTCCACATTCTCCCCCTTTTCTTTTGCTGCTCTCTGTGGAATAGCCAAAGAATCGTCATACTCTTCGCTTTCATGAGAGAAACTTTGCATTTTAACAGTTGTCTAGAGATCTTTCTCCTTCTGTGTGAAATATCATCTTTAATAAAAGTATGAGGGGGAAAAATGCGATAAGTCTGTCCTAAGCACATGGAGCGGTGGTCTCAGAGAGACTGATTAACACTCCAGCTCCGTACAGGCTTCATAATTAGAGGATATGCTGGTTTGCAGCCACGACTGCTTTGGCCTTGATGCTGTTTCCCAGGGCAGCCCGCGGTTATTATAGCCTACATTTCATGGATTCGCTCCCTCCAGCCGCTCAGGAGCTTTTCACATGAAAGGTCTATTAATTTCCTACAATCTTGTCACAAGGTTGGGCTTGCCAGGACGTTGTGTGCATGCCCGGTACTTAAGAAGACATCAGTGCAGAAATATCAATCAATCAATCGGCTTGCGTTTCGCATTGTGCCACTCATAATAGAATCACCACAGAGCATTCGGCAGAGGGGGAGAGAGTAACCCAGAGAGGACATTGTAAAAGCATACATATGGATACAAAATACAAGTCACTGGGTATTAGCATGAATGAAAACAACTATGAGAGAATAATGAAAACAGAAAAAAGACAGAATGAGACGGTAGTAATCCTAAAATCAAAATGAATGATTGTAATGTAATTGGTGGCAAAGATGACAAAACAGAATAATTGAGACATTGTGAGTGAAGATATTAGGTGTGTTATTAAAATATGACACAATACAGCTACCGACTAAGAACCCTTTATATTCCATTAAAATTTAATTTTAGAAATGTAATTCCAACTTGATTGTGAAAGTGTGTAATTACTTTTGAGTTACCCAATTAATTAACTCAGCGAGATCCAGATCGGGGTGGTACTTTAAAGGCAAGCCAGTCCATATGGGAGTAGTTACCCCACAGAGAAGCTGTTAATCGCCTGCAAAGTGCCAAAAAGCCCTTGGAGTGAAAAACCCTGGCTATCCCCAGTGAGAAGCCAGTGCACGGCCGTGAACTGGTCCCCCATAAAGCAGTCATTAGACTGTCAGTACACTCAGCTGCAGCCACTCCCTCTATGGGATGGCTGTTGGTAAAGGATCCACATCCTGTCTGCATCATCAAGGGCCCACTTTCACACTCCAAAACAAAGTTAATGTCCAGTGTTTATTCAACTCTAACAGAGTCTATGAGCCCAGTAGTTTATTAACACTGTTGATCAATTGCTTCGTATGGTTAAATAAAGAGTTGTAAACTGATTCCTGAAATTACATTTTTGGGTTTCATTAGTTTGTCTTCCTTCCCCTTGCCTTACAGGCAGGACAGTGATGGAGCCATTCCAGCTCCCCATTATTCTGTGGCTACAGGGATTTTTACCAAGATCATCAGTTTTAGTCGATTCTGAAAGAGTACCTTTTACTCAGATAAAGTTGAATTTATATTGAATCTTTCATTGTGCCTACAACATGAGGAGGACTGGAATTAATATTCAGCATAAAGCAATACAGTGTGCATTTGACCAGAAAGCATAGAACAGCCTTAGCATCAATGACAAAAGTCATTATTTTTCATAGTGATACTATTAATACCAAGTTCATTTTTCACAGGCACTGTGCTAAATTGGCACCATAGCTTGTGGCATTAGCATTACCCTGGGCATATACAATTTTTTACAAATAACGTGATAGTGGAACAAATGGTGGAACAAATGTTTGCTCAGATGGTAAAGCAAGGTAAAAATTAGCTGGCTAATACTATTCTGTGTCAAATAAAAATAATAATAATGTCACCAATGTCCAAAAACATAATTTTATCAGATAGAGGAAATAAAATAGGTAGGTAGGAAGCTATCAAACTTGATATTTAACACTGTAAATTTGCTAGGAAGGCTTAATGACAACCTGAGCTTCCAGATGAAAAAGGCCTGGTAACCTTGATAGTTAGCTACTCAGAGAATTAATGTTAGTAACCGATCTGATTCTTCTGACTGACAGCTTCAAATCCCACCCTGAAGCTCAGCGTTTAAAGTGACCCCGTACCTGGCAAGCCTTTGAAGTCTAGATAGCTTTTGGTTCGATAGTTAGGGACTGGAGTTGTTCAACTTCATGTGCTTTTTTCCACAGTTACGGTCGGATCAAGCTCAATATGTAAGATGTCAATTTGATTCAGAAATACAATCTGTTCTTATTGCAGGTTTTTTATTTCAGATTCAGCAGAACCATTTGATTAGAAATTAACAAGCACATCCATCTTTAGCCAGATCACTTAGGGCATCTGCATATTTAGATTTCATGACTGTTATTCACAGATGAATGCGTCAGTTAATCAGATTGTTAGACCAAACCAGTATCCTTCATTATTTATATAAATACTGAAAGTAATATAAACTAAACTTTTGCTTACTTTTAAGGTGCAGTTAATGTCAACAAATATAGTTATTTCCATAAAAAATATACTTTGGTCTTTGAATTTTGTTTTAAAAATCGGAATGTTATTCACCTCATCATATGCTCCTATGTGCCATGATTTCCCCTTTCGCTTGCAAAAAAGATCTGAACCATTTTCTCTTGGCCTGAATTTCCATCTTTCTCTCATTTCTCCCACTCTCTTACCAAGAGAATTATAATGAAGATCATGCAGTCTGCCGGGATGCCCAAGACCTGGAGAGAGTTGAGAGCACAGCCATTGATGGCATGAAATTACCATAAAAGTACAATCAGGTTCATATATTAAAGTGAATGTGTGAGTAGCCTAAGAGATAGACTTTGATTTGTAGTCTGATCAAGCCCAATGCATCTCATTCAGAGAATAATGATTTTATTTCTGCTAATTTCTCTGTTCGTCTTATCTGTGAGCTCTCAGGTAGGATAAGACCCAATCATATTTCCTCTGCCTCTGTTACAGAGTGCAAGTATTTCTCTTGGTTGATGGTAACTGGGTAAAATGAATAGCAACTGCAGAGATACTGTACTCATTAAAATCTAGATTGTTTTTTCCAAAGAGGCTGATCCGATGGTCTAATCTCATGTATGTATATCTCTGCATTGAGTGAAAATAAAACAAATTATTTTATTAGTTTATTAATTTAATTCTGTCACGTCATGTGCCCCATGTCTTGTTGTCCTCATTATTTCCTGATTTCCCCATTCCATAGTTTATCCTATTCCTGACCACTAACCCCACGCCTGATAAGTGTTCCCTCATGTTTAATTGCACCCACCTAATCTTCCTAGTTAGTCTTGCATTTAAGCCATTCTGTTTTCTTATATCTTATATCCCCTTCTCTCAGTTAGGAGTCTGCATGTGGATCCAGGCATTCTGTTCCATGACAGGAGATTTAACATGTGGCTACAAACATTTTGTAGAAAAGAGGGGTTCAGGTGTAGGGTATTGGGTCTCTTTTGGGATCGGCTTGAGCTGTACAAGCATGATGGGCTGCATCTATACCAGAGGGGAACGTTTCCACTGGGTCAGCATATGCTTAGGGCACAGGACTGGGGGCAAGTTCTGGATGACAAGACTATGAATGAAAAGCAGGGCAGGTTCAAAAGGGCTATACTTGCAGTGTAAATTCTTTCCAAAGGTTAGGAAAAGTTAGTTGAAAAAAGTGAAAGTCTCCACAGTGGATGAATAAAGCTATATGTAAAAGTTAGCAAAAAAAAAAGAATAAACTAAATAAGATATACAAAAAAGACAGTAGTTAGAGTAATAAGGCTGAATATTGTAATATGTGTGCTAAGGTTAAAAAAGAACTAAGGTTAGCCTAAAGGCTATTTGAAAGGCAAATTGCACAAGCTGCTAAATGTAATCCTAATTGTTTCCTTCAATACTGTAGGAGACAAAGCAAAGTTAAAGATTAAGTGCATTAAGAATAATGAAGTGAAACAAATATTTCTGATGCATTAAATGCCTACTTTGTTGAGAGTTTTTACCAAGAAGGCTACTAATAGGCTGGAAGGCATATTCAATACTCAGAAAGTCTTAGCCGACAATGAGATAGGGGATACATTACATAAACTAAAAACAAATAAGGCTACAGGCCAGGGTGGCATATCCACAAGGATACTCAAAGATTTAAGCAAGAACGTTTGTAAACCACTGGTAAGTATTTTTAGACAGTCTGGATAAATACTGGATGACTGGAAACAAAGTAATATAACAGCAATATATAAGACAGGGAACCGTACTGATTCAGGAAACTATAGGCTTGTCAGTTTAACTTGCATCACTTGTAAAATACTGGACTCTGTCATTAAAGACAAACGGGAATTATTTATTGAAAATAATAACATCCTAAGGGACATCCTAATGGTAGGTCATGCTTGACAAACCTTTTGCCATTCTTTGTGGAAGCTACCAAGTGTTTTGATGTTAGCAGGTCTTATTATAAACCTAGATTTTCAAAAAGCAATTCATAAGGTAGCTCAACTACCTTACTTTGTAAGTTACAGCTGCATCGTTTGTGGTAGACTATCATATCTTAGTTATATAGCCAGCTAGTTACCTAGCCAAATAAGTTGCTTGCTCATAATATCGTTGGTTAGCTAAAGTGAAAACTTCAATAAGACAAAAAATATAAATAGTGTTGTGTAGCACACTAAAGTCAACATTTAAAGTAACCTGTTCAAACATACTAGAACACTACAAAAACACGGTAGGCTCTGTCGCGTTTGTCACTGCCAGCTTTCCAAAACAGTTCATGAGAATACTGAACTGTATAATAATTTTGTTTCACACATTATATTCATAGACTGCAGTGGGAAGGATAAACAGTGTTTGTTGCTGTAATTCCTTTCTTGATCGTTAGGAGTACGAAATTACCTATTGTACCTTTAAGAATGTTTTTAGGACTGAATCAAAACACACAACTTCAATTCCTTTATCATTCACACTCCATAATATGTTGCTTCCTGCAATGACAAAATAGGGGGAAAAAAACATAGAAAGTAATGGACGTGCGAGTGAAGTTTTTTTTTTCACTTTACTGGTGAAATAAAAGGCACATTAAAGCAGCAACATTCTATCACAAATACAGTCACAAGTTAGGGGAAACTTTTCAAAAGTGGTAGTTGTTTTAACAGAGCTCCTTCTGCCCAAGTGTGTGTATTACTTTTTTATGCTCTTTCCTCTGAAAAGGTGCCTGACCAGTGCTTTTCTGGAGAGATGCAGAATGACGAGAAGCAGCATGTTTATTCCAGACGATGCCTCAGGTAAAGGGAGGATAGCCAGAGGCGAGAGTGCTCTCCCCAGAGACACGCACGCTTCAGAAACCGCAAAACTGACATTGCTCATCTATTACCTCTGCTAACTAGACCTTTAAAAATCCAAACAGTTAGTCACGACTTTGTCTTCCTTTTCTTTAATATTAAGAAAACACAGTTTCTTAGTTACGTATGCATTGTTTTACTGTATGTGTAGTCATGTGACAATCAGGTGAATTCTTACTTGAGTGTGTGGAGTTTACTGCACAGATTTTTCTAAAGGTTGCCCTTTCAAAAAATCAGTATCACCACTTTTATCACTGTTGGGAAAACAGTATTTCTGGTATACCATGAGAATAGTATAGATATTTCCACAGAACCTTAGGCATTTTCACCAGTGAATCAGCCTTTATATCGAGATGATAGAGATTCAGTGCAGTAAGCTTTATATATAGTTTCAGTGGGGACTTATGCAGCTATGGTGGAGGTAGGCCTAGTTAAATAAAATTAAATAGCTGAAGTAGAACATGATTTTTTAGAAGGTGCAGTGGGACAGGCTGAGAGGTCTGGAATGATGTGTAGTGAGAAAACACCAGCCTGGCAGGAAAAGGATTAAAACTAGCAAATTAAGCAAACTATACAGCACAGATATAGGGAAAGAGAGAAAGAGAGAGAGAGAGAGAGAGAGAGAGAGAGAGAGCATGTTGTGTGTGCAGTGAGGGGAGTGGGGTCACAGAGACAGAGGAATACGGTGTGGTGGCTCCTGTCCTGTGGTGACAGTTTTTGGAGACAGGCCTCGCAGGGAGCCTGAGGGAATGTAACTACAGTCACAGCCCATCCCGTTGGTATCCAGAGGACTAGGTCACCTGTTAGACCCCTGTCACCTCCACTTAGAAAGACAGAATGGCTCTGTCTGCCTGTAACTCCACATATGGCCTACTCTGCCTAAGTCATACTTCACAGTACCTATCAAACCGGCTCCGCTGTAAGCTGTAAAAACCTTCTCCAGATGAAGCTTAGTTTAATACAACTACATTACATTACATTACATTACATTATTGGCATTTGGCAGACGCTCTTATCCAGAGCGACGTACAACAAAGTGCATACCCATAACCAGGGATAAGTTCGCTGAAAGACCCTAGAGGTAAGTACAATTTCAACTGCTACCTGTACAACAAAGATAAGGACAAGGGCCATTTTTTTTTTTTTTTTTTTTTTTTGAACAAACAAACAAACAAACAGAGCAAAAGTTACCAAAGTTAACTATCCAAACACTGCTTACCTAGCCAACTAAAATACCGATACACAAAGCAAGTCACAACTACCTACATAAATTCTGCTCCACTGTGACACTCCCTAAAGCATGCCTTCTCCTTACTTTGTAAAAATCACCAAATAAAATGGCACATATATTCATTTATTTTGTTCCTCAATTCTTCGCATGCAAAAAAAACAAAAAAACATTTTTATAAAATATGTAGGTTCTTTGTATCACACTGTAGTCACTGAAAATGAAAAGTTTAAATGGTACAGGGAATTAAGTTGATACCACTACCGTGTCAGCAGTTTTCCTGGTATAGACATCTCAACATTAAATCAATTTGTTTCTTCCAAATTGAAAGTCATATAATAATTGGGACTCAATCAATAACTGTGATGAATATGTCCCCATTTTACAATATTGAGGCTATGAAAATGAAAGTTTATTGGGTGTCTAAGGGGATCAATATTTACAAGGTCATGATTCTTAAGTGACTCCTCCTGTCATTAGAAGATATTTAATAATTCATTAGACAAAGCATATATTTAATTCCTGAACTGTGATTTTACAGATTTCTCCCAAGATTCGGAGGGAGAACATGAAAATAAACTAGTACCCTCACATGACACTAATTGGGGAGTTTTGGGGGTAATACTTAAAGATAACAGCATTTACTTATTAATTACTGGTACTTTCATAAAGGCTTAAATTGATAATTCTTTATTAATTGGCAGAATATTGTTTATCATTGGATTGGAGGCCTTTGATGTGTAATTCCTTATTCCAACAACTGGCAGGAAAATCAGTCGGTTATGGATTGAATCCACTGCAAATGGCTTGCAGTGCACATGAGACATTTATTTTCTTTCAAATCAATATGAATGTGACTGAATGCCTCTTATGTCTGGAGGTTCATAAAGGAATAAGGATCGATATTGATGAAGATCGCATGGGTTGACAATCAAGGGACACCTGGGGCAGTTCTTTCAATCTGATGCAGAACATTCTCAGAAAATTGTGTCTTTCAAATGTGTGCAGTGACAAAAACTACAGCCATGCTGAAGAAGCCTGACAGGATGACAGAAGGTTCTGGTTCTGTTCACAGGGGCCGCATATACGACAAAACAAATTCCTGGTCTTGTAATGGTCCGCGACAGAAAAACAGAATAATATTGGCGAAAAACAGAAAAATTAGGTTACGTCTGAACGTAAGGACTTAATTATACTGTGACACTGAGGCTTATTGATAAAAGGCTGAATTATTTAGTGAGAGGGGGAATTTGATAAAGCAGAAGCGAGAGACAAACCTGCCACACACAGAGAGACACGGGACTGAGTTTATTATCATTCGGCAGGGGGAGACCTAATTAAAACATGCCATTGTTTCATGTTTACTGTTGAATCTAATTAGCTTTGAGAACGCGGGACCAGGTTGCTGAAGTCACTGCGGACAGCAGCAGAGAGACGGAGCAGGAAAAAGCACTGACACGGCAGCGGTCTGCGTGCAAGCCCCTGCTTCCCACTGAACGCGGAGCACCAGAAACACGCTGTAGAGTGAAACTGGGCTAGAGCCTGAAATATTAATTACAGCTTTGTTAACTGTGCAATAGAGCCACGTTGCGAGCAATCCCAAGACAAATGAAACTCTATTTTTAGAGCCTCTGGAGCTCTTTAATGGCACCGCAATATTAAATAATAATACATTAAAAATCCTTATGTTCAAATTTGAATTATATTTTCTTCCTAGTATATTTGTCAGTATTAAGCATTTGGATCAAATATTTTGCCGATCTGCCAAGCAAGGAAAACAGTACCTTATTTCAAAGAAAATATTAGAAGATATAATATGTTGGTAAATTGCCTCTTCATACATTGCCAGTAGATCCTATTAAATCTGTAATTTGTATGTAATTAAACTCTGATGGGGAATAAAGAGGAGATGTGGGGCTGTTGTAGAGTAGTTTTACACTGGAGACAATGAATCACACGTCCCTTGTGGAATGAGTAGGCACACAGCTGGGAGAATTACATTTTACATGAAGGCAAAAAAAGAAGAAAACAGAGCTTTTAATTAAATCAGCAAAATATATTGAGGAATACTGTACTCAAAGTCTTGTGTCTTTTTGCACAAGCTTACGTAATTGATAAAATACACAATTAGAATGTTTAAAACAATATTTGTAAGTGGCCTTTGCTTAACCTGTAACTAAAGGTCTACTTCCCATATAGGCCACCACTGGTGTTCACATTTCAACCAATCAGTGAGCATTTAGTGGCCTGCCAATTACAAGTTAATTTGAAGTGAGTCCATTAAAAAATGATATTCTATATCAGACCTTTAGCTCTCAAGTTTTGAAATTATTTTAGAAATTGTTTAAATCAAAATGGTTTATTTCATACTATTTTTTATTGTTATGGCTCAGCAAGCATTTTAAATATAGTACAAGCTACAGGAATTGTATAGGACTTCAATAAACTTAAATGGGAGTAAAAATCAAGCAGAGCAAGAGCATGAAGCTGTAAAAAAGATTCTTTGTAACTTGCCCAGGATAAGGGTATCAGACTGCATAACAAATAAATAATGTAATACAACAAATGAGAACCTAGGACTCAGAAATCAGCTAAGAGGAAAGAGAGCAGAAACAGAGGTAATTCCAGAATTCGCCAAAAGCCAGAAAGAGGAACTTTGATCTTTCATTGATGATTTATGATTTACTGTATAATAGTGTGCAGCATGAAGCTGCTTTTTACACTTCCCAAAATGTGGGAACAGACTTAAACATAACCTGAGTTGAACATGTGGGCATTGTGTTAGCACGCAAGGCCTTCTCTGAGCACAATATTGGCACAGTATCCAAGGATAAACAATTATCTGTAGTGAGTAACTATGATTGAAGACACGCTTGTAATGCCAAACTGCCATTTTCTGGATTATCTGAAAAACCAAAACTTGACAACTAACTCCAGCCTTAATGTAAATTCTCAAGACCAAACTTAATCCTAAACCCAATCCTTATCCTGAAGCATAATTACACTGATGTGTACTTACATAGCACTTATACAGTGGTTGGTATGCAATTACAACAGTGTATTTGACAAGAGTTATGCAGTATGTATGTGTAGAATTATAATAGCTAGCAGTTACGGTGTGTGCAACTATACCATTTCCCAAGTGTGCATTACATAAAAGCTGACTGAAATTGACATGATTTGACAGAGTATTTACTGTACTTAGTGAATGCATAAAGTTGTGAAAACATAAAGTACTTTTAAATATTGCTACCTCTTTTAAAAGCATGTCTTTAGCGTTTGCAGTATTGTTCAGAACAATGGACAGTGCACAAGAACATCGAGATATCAAACTTGCACTTGAATGTGGAATAAGCCATGCAAAGATATATAGCGTGTTCACACTACCATACTGCACAAATTAGCTCCAGTTTAAAGAACACTCTACATGCACAGATTTCAGCAACCATTCAAAAAGCTGTGGATCATAGGCTTGCAAAGGGATGGGCATTATTTTAACTACATGTACTGTACCTGCAATATCCATTTTCCAAGTTGTTGTATTTTGTATTTGTGTTTTATTACCTTGAAGAAATATTGATGTAATTTGTATAATGATGTATGAATTGTATAATTTGTATTCTGAATATATCTGAATTTTCAGAATTCTCAATATGCTGTATATGCGGGTCTCTCTCCAGTCAATTTATATTAATTGATTTATTTTTTATTTAAATAAATATTTGGTCTGTTTACTTTGTCATTCAGATATCTGAATCACTTTTACATTTTTCATTTATTCATATATTAGGTGGTCTCACAATGTACGTGATATGATAAGACGAACTAATTTCAGTACCATCCATCTTTCTCTGACATGTCTAATTAGGAGTGAGGCTGGAGTTCATTTCAGAGAAGTAGATATAAAATATAAGATAAGCTAACTAACAAGTGAACCTTAATTTGATACAATACCTCTGAGGAGATAAATGACACAGCAAGTGTGTTTAAATGTTATGCAGACAATTTAATGGGGATACCATATACAGTAGAATATTCAGTGTTAAAAATTCTGTTTGGAGTAAATGCACTCTCTCAGAGTTCAGTTTGGAAAGAGAAGTCTTCCATGCAGTGAAAGGCAGAATGACAGGGATGTAGATTTGCATTCTTGACTGAGATGACCAGGTGACCCAGAAGTTCCTGCCTGAAGAGAACTTTAAAATGTGTGTGAATCTCCACTGAGGAACGGGTAGTGGCAGCAGCAGATGAAAGCAGCTAGCTGTGAGATGTTGCTGAGACTGCACCATTTGCACTTTGGGTGGTTGCTGGAACTGGAAGCACTAGAAACTCCATTAATATTTAGTGCCCCACCTTTCCAGGACACAAAAGAGTGGTGTGTGTGCGCAGAGATCCCACTGTTGCTAATTACTGGTGCAGGCCTTGAGTTGGGGGGCTCAGCATTCTGATTGGATTTCTGCGCTAATAAATAAATGATTATCATGAAAATATAATAGCCACCTCTGTAACCTTTTGTAGGGTTTTTAAATATATTCTTGGAAACCTGGTGGACACACTTCCTGACTGAATTTTGTTCTCATACCTATCCTCTCTCTACTCATGTTTTCCCATTCAGTATTTTTTGCATTCTTTCCTACTCTCTCAAATGTGTATTGCTTACAGTATTTTGTCTACTTCTATGATGACCACCTGTCCATAATTCATAGATTAATCACAGTTTAACAAGGCAATTCTCAATTGTCTGTATCATGTTAAAGATAAGACAAATCGGAACCACATGCATGTATTTGCTGCGTACGTTTTTGGAGTACTGTATGATGTGAGCATGACCCATAACATCACCTATTTTCTCTACGACAGAGCAGTTACCATTGGAACAAGTTGCCCTGCTCATGAATGAATTGATTTCCATCAGAATTAATAGTCTATAGAGATATAACAGAAGCAGTGCCTGTCTTTCAGGCAGTTGTTGCAAAGTCGAGGAAAGTGTTGAATCCGAATGCATTTGATTAGGCTTTCCATGTACTTTCCAAACTACTGCCCATCACCTGCATTTGTTGACAGGAATTAGTTTGTTGAAGAATTTGAGACCTTGGTTTTTCTCTCTTTCTGGCTAAACACACATCCCTTTGAAGCTGGTGATTTTAATGATGTCACAGTGCAGCAGGAAAACTTGGCAGAGGTAGGGGGTGGAAGAATTGAGAGGGGGGGTTGGGGGATTGGGGGACACCGTCCTAGAGCGGCTCCTCAGGGGGCTGTCCTGCTGGCGCAAGGCGGAGAGCCTTCGGCCAGATCCTGGAGCTGCCCATCACCGCGTCTCCCACTCTGAGCTTCATTGTCCCTGTCAGTTATCAGCCTACGGTTAGCAGAGCGCTCTGTCACCTTCTGTCAGCCCGGAGAACCGGCTCTCTGGCAGCCCCGTCCTCAGCCTTCAGCTCTCTCTCCATCTCTCCCTCTCTTTCTGTCTGCACCGTGCTCCAACACTAATGAGCTCTTTGGAGATTTCCCTTTACGGGAGGCGGTAGGGAGGTCATTACCACTGAGGACTGAAACTGCTCAAAAGTTTTGGGTCTGAACGCCGATCCTCTCACCTTCCATCGCTGCGGCTTAGAGATTAATATTAAAGTGACAGGCAGGGTAATTTTAGATGAAAAAGTAACCTCACAATCAATGAGACCGCGTCTCCTTCCATGACCGTGCCTTTCAGACGAAGACTAACGGCCGCCCGCGCGCTTAGATTCTGCCCTTCTCCTTTCCGGAAAGACCGGCCCGTTAAATCCTGCGCGTGTTATCGCATTCTCCGAGCGAAAAGGGCATACTTTTCATCCTCTTCTCTGAGAGTGTAAATATTGTGCTAGCAGAATATGAAAGTAGCGCAATGATAAGGTACAAAAAACAGAGTGGGGGAAAAAAAAGATCAAGAGGCGGTCTTGCATGAAGCAGGACCCTGAGGATGTCTTTGTTGTCAACTTCAGAAGGGGAGAGGGGAGCGGAGGAGAGGGAAGAGGTGCCAGAGAGCTCAAAGGGCCGGGTCTGGACGAGGTGATCGGGATTCTCAGGGAGTCGAGCTGCAGGCTCTGATCTGCAGGAATAGGCTGGCAGCGGAGCCAGAGGGCAGGTCTGCCCAAGCGCACCTTCGGCCCAGCGCTGCTGGAGGTGTGAAACAAACAGTAATTACCACAGCAACATCCCCTCAAATGTGTGTTTGGGTCTGCGCGTGTGTGTGTGGCTTTAAGTATGTGTCTGTGTGTGTGTGTGTGTGTGTGTGTTTGGGGCATATCATGTGCACACACAGGAATGTTCTCAGTGGTAAATAAATCTACGAATGAGCCTTACTGTATATGGACCATACAGTATGTACAGAGTTTAAAGGACTCTGTAATGTATTTGTGTGTGTGTCTGACAGTAAATCCCTCACAGCTTCCTCAATCTCTACTCAACACACTTGCAAGATTGCAAGACAGCCAGGCGCACCAGCAAAGATGACCAGTCTTCCTTCTACCTTCCTATTTCACAATCCATCCTCTTTCAGATGTTCTGTTAATTTATCATGATCTTTGCAAAGACCACCTAGAAAAATATGCGCTTGTGGATATTGCTTCTGCTTCCTTAGTGACTCATTTAGCAGGGCATTTAAATATTATGACATAAAATAGGTCCCATAGGTGACTTCAAATCAACCTGTTGAAGAGAATGAAGCTCAAGTTCAAGTGTCTTTAAACACCCACATCAGGCTGTGACCAATCACAAGAGATCCACATCATGCTGTGACCAATCACAAGAGATTCACAACATGCTGTGACCAATCACAAGAGATCCACATCATGCTGGGGTGAAGCCCAAAGCAATTGGTGCCATGCTATGTGGAGAATGGTTATTTCCAGCATTGCTGTAACTCTGTTCTCCACTGCATCCATTAGGCTGATATTTTATCACAGACTCGTATTTCCTCAACCATGGTTTCCAAAATAAAAAAACATTGTCATAACTGCAATGAAGAATGTTTTCAAAAACACTGAATGATACATCATTCAAATATGAATCATAGGAAGATTGCAATGTTTTGACATTAAGACTGTAGAGTTGATATCTGCTACATTGCTCAGAAAATACAACACCGTTATTGTGTTAGAGAAACAAACTGCCAATAAAATGTTCTGCCTGTCAAACGTATACGCCTCACAAGCTGACAACTGATTTTGAAAATTAAAATACAGCCAATCAGTCTGAAATAAATGCATTGTAGATTCTACCTCCCTGAATGTGTTTTAGGACCTAGGTGAGGACAATGCAGGCATTCGCCCAAGTCAACAAAGAAAAGTTTACTTATTTCATGTCATACTGGCCAGTAGGAAGAGCATTGAAACACAAAACCAGTTTACAGTACAGCAACCTTCAACCCACTGGTCGTCTAGCCCGGCTTGATTGCGCTTGGAGGCCTTGACTAGACACACAAGTCCGTCTTATCTGTGAGGCCCTCTATCTTTCTTCCAGGATGTTCATCAACATCACATGCTTAACTATGCATACAGAACAAATGTCTGAGCCCCTCAGTCCCCCCTTTTTAATTGGAGATGAGGCAACCTCTCTATCTAAAGCTCTATTGATCCTAAAAACATTACCGAATTTGATTAATATCCTTTCACTTTCACCTCTCTAATTATATTCTTATACATGAAAATGAGCATTACAAAAATGATTATATTCATACCCTACACAAAGAAAGAGCTTTGAAAGAAGTATTCATTTACCAATGGATGTGGCTGGGCATGTTGGTATTGGTGGTGACATCAGGAGCAACTCTGTAGATTCTATAGAGGCAAGAAGGAGACGTTTGGCATCTTGCACGGTTTCTGTGAAGCACGTATAGGACACGCCCAGCGCTGAGTGATGCTGTGAGTCTGCTTACACTTGTATGGCTCCGTTTACCGTTGATAACACTTGAACTTACTTGAACATCAGGTCCCAGGGCTTGTCCCAATTCTTGCTTATGACCACCAGCTTCCAACTGAAATTCATTCAGACATGCATTTGTATGCAGGCTTTGTTCTAGGTCGGACCAATAATATTGAGAAAACAAATTAAAACTACATGTTAAATTGAATTTTGATGTGCTTAATTCAATAACTGTTTTAATTATATATCATCTTCCAAATACTACATTATGTATTTTTGTAAATTATCAATGTATTTCCATGGTGCTTCCTCAATGAGAACCTCAGAGACTTCCAAGACCAACGAGTATTCGGAAATTAAGAATTATTCATCCCTTTTTATTTTGGCTCAAATTGGTATGTGGTTTGTGATCTCAGGTTTATGAGCATAACATTGTAAGTTGCTACATATTTGAGATTTGCGCTCACACACACGCATGCTCAATCGTTGTGCCTCATAAATCTTGATGCGTGTTTTGCCCCATGTAGGCATCCTTCGGTAATGTGAAGCTCAAGGTTTGACATTGGGCAAATATGAGAAATAATTTAACAATAAACAAATAATTAGTTAAGCATCAATAGTTTTATTTACATTGAAGGGTATAATTATCACTTTTGGGAACCCTTGCTTCATTCTCTATCCTGTCTAATACTGTCGGGTGTGTAAAAATATATTTAATTGATCAAAAAGGACCTTAATGGACCTGCTGATTGAATTAATAAGACTGGGGAATACCTGTCAGTTCTTTGAGTGAAGTACAAAAGTCCAAACACAAGTTCTAACTGACCAACAATGGCATTTGCTCTGTTTTCTTTACATTGAAAGCGGCCTCTCATCTCACAACAGTAAATAATTCCAGTTTGGTACTTCTATTAAGCCACTCTAAAAGTTCAACAACACACTAATTGTAACTTGCAGTGCATATATTGTATAACTATCTTTATTGCCTTCATTTTACCAAGATGACTTGAACAGGGGAACCCTATTGTGAATTTTCCTTATGACATTATTATGAAGGACATTCATTAGCCTCTATCTCTGCAGTTAGAGTGAGTCACTTATTTAAGTTTTGTTTTTTTCTTGTTGAGTCCTGAAAGCCTTGTAAAGGTTGTTTATTTTCCCCTTTCCTCGGGCCAATAAACATGTATTAAATGTAAAACCCTGTTTGCATTGTTACGTCATTGTCACAGAACATTGGAATGACTAAAGCATGGGCATACAATGTAGTACAGTGAGTTCCTTCTCCATCTCCTCTCTCACCCTGGAGACAGTGGAACATCTTCCCCCGGTAGGCTCTCAGAAGGGGGTATGCTATGTCAGGGCTCAGTGCCACGCCCCACAGAAATGCTTCCTCTCATGGGCCCGGGCCATCTGAGGAGCCCTCCGAAGAGCTATGGGCCTCGTTAATAATGCAGCCTGCAGATAAGCATTCACACTACTGCTATGCACATGGACCACACACACCTTGCACACAGCTTACATACACTTTGCACATGCATTACAAACCCCTTATACCCTGACACATAACTTATACAGCTCTTACACACACCCTACACAAATCTTACAAACAGCTTACACACACCCTTACACATGCATTACAAGTCCCTTACACACATACATGAATGCTCATAAATTTGTTACATCTCAAATTTCTGCCACAAGCCTCTTCTTTCATTTAAGTCTTCAACTATGTGTGTACAGTAAATCGTTTTTGAGATATTGACACTTATAGTAGTATTACACAATAGCTAGAAATTGCCCTCTACAGGGGCAAAGTGGAAAGCGTTAAAATGTTCACAGACATAGCAGTTCTTAAGTATTGGGTAACCACATACCTTGGCTATTTAGTGGTTCAACTCAAGCTTCCCTTTTCATAATGCTCTGATTTGATGCAATAATCAGGCACGATGATTACATGCCAATTTACATGCTGAATAAAGGGAATTTGAAATATCCTGTTATATTTTAAAAAGATAGCATGTACTAATGATTTTGAATACTTACCATCTCATAGTTGATATCTTCAAAGGAAAGCAGAGTGCAGATGGTGTGTTAAGATTCAGTCAGAACCACATGATGTAATGAAATTGAAATAAGAGGCATGGTCAGTCTGACCTGGATATTGGATATGTCATGACATGATTCTTAGATCTCGCTGTGGATATTGTTCACATTACTTACTCAGTTGGACTCAAGACCAGCATCTGCAGA
This sequence comes from Conger conger, assembly GCF_963514075.1. Lineage (NCBI taxonomy): Eukaryota > Metazoa > Chordata > Actinopteri > Anguilliformes > Congridae > Conger > Conger conger. Next base: position 32,702,040 of record NC_083765.1, on the reverse strand, counting down.
TGTGACAAATCTGTGTGAGTGCATTTGTGGTTCAAACCATTAGCAACGGATTTACTGTATGAAGGCACATTAATGCAATGACAGTGTGTACAAAACATTCTCACATTAGTCAGACCAGGTTGACTTTTTCTTTCATTCTTGACCATACTAAAACAGGTCACTAGATGGAGCAAACACCCAAGGAAATGTGTGTTGAATACTGTTCAGTTATGAATACTGCAGTTTTGTTGCTCAGAAGTATGGAATTAAAATGAGGATTTCATGCAAAATATAAAAGCAAAAATGAAAATATGAAATTATGTATACATTTAGAAATGTTACATGCATGTGTGCGCATGTGCGGCCAAAGTTAAGATTAATTAACATTAAATAAATTATGTAAATAAATATCTGTGTCTAATTTTTTTTAAAACTTTTATGATACTTAATTTTTAACATTTTATCATGGTTTAAACCATACTCAATGCAAAGAAATCCCACTGAGAGGGAAGGTTCAAAGTAATTAAAAGTACCTGTTGGGCTAGGCTATGTCAGAACAGGAGCCTGCAGAATCTCTGTCACTTTAATGTGAATACACTCCTGTGGGAGACCCAGCCTTTTGGTAAGGAAGGGCGTAAGAAGGACAGTTTCAGAACTGTGCCAGAGGATTCTGTTCCCTCCTAAAGATGGGTTCAGTTTGGGGATTTATGTAGTATTATAACATATTTTTTGATCCTTGATCATTTTTTATGATGTTGGCCTGTCCCCAGTCATAACACTGTAGATCAAAACTATATAAATGAATCATAAAGTCATTTTAGAAGTGTACTTGTCCAGGGATTGGGGTGGGGTGGGCGGGGTGTAGTTTTTATGAGCTTTTTTCGCATAATTAAATCAGTATTAACAATTTAAACCTTACATCTTATCTAAAGCCAGGAAAACATTCTCTTCCTGTGTGTATGAATTCCTGAGCTCCTCAGACCTCAAAGATCTTAAAAGCATCTTCCCAGAAGCATCTCCTCAACCTCCTCTGTGACATTCACTCCATGGCCCTGGCCGCACCCCAATGGTAAATACTTGTTTGATAAGTTTTACTTCACACCATGGAGATGTAGTCTTATACAAAATGCATGCTCCATCTGGTCAAAATCGGTAAACTTAAATGTACCTGTCAAGTGGAACATTAAAGATTGTTACAAGCCTTAGAGAACCGCCATATATACATTCTGGCTTTAATTAAGGAACAGCCCCCATTCTGAAGGCCCCTGAACGAGGAACGTGGGCCTGGTAGCAGTGTGCCCTGGGTCTTCCTGGGGCCCATGCTGTGGCTTTCATCGCTTTCACGCTGGTAGTCTGAAGTTCTGGAGACTGAAATATCCATCTGGGCAGAGGGAGAAGGAAGTTTAAGTGAAATTCCTCTGAGAGGAAAGAGTGCCTTCCTTCACAATAACATTCTTAGTGTTAAATAGACTTTTACAGAGTTTAAACAAGCCCAAAAGGGATCAAATGTAGGGGAGACCGAGGACAGTTGAAACAATGGGTTAGGTTGAAACACCATCAATTTGACCAACAAGGGATGAGTAGTGCAAACCCATATTCCCCTTTGAGCTGACAGGGGACCTTTGATGACTCTATATTAAATATTGGGTGTTTTAAGCAAATAAAAATATTTTGAGATACAAAAGTCATCATTTGAATCTCGTCTATTTTTTGAAATGCTACAAATTCATGCTAGCTGGCTATGTAATACAGGTTGAGGATAATTGTGACACTTAATTCTTATTGAAACTCAGCATGTCTAGACACAAATACACAGTTAGACTATATTGTTTTGAAAATAGATTCTTAGAAATAAAGCCATTTTACATTTAAAAGCATAATTTATTTATTTGAGAAATATAATTTTGAAAAGAGCAATAAAAAACACATATATTTGTAAAACATTGATGTTTGAAAGAGGCCATTTTATATTTCATGTTTAACAATAAAAGTGTTTACTTTTTTTATTTTATTGAAAAGAATGTGCTTTAGGCCTGTACAGAAGTTATTGCGTAAATGTATTAGTGTGGGTCTGATTTTACCAAATTTGCTCCTGTTACAACACCCCAATAGGGGCAGTGGCACTCCTTGTATTTGACATTAACTCACTCATTCTGTGATATTGTAAATTATATATATTTTTTGAAGTATTTGTAGCACACAAATGTGGGTAGCTTATATCAAAGTTCGAGCTGTAGCATAAATATTAATTGAGTTAAACTTGTTGGAGAAAAAACGTGCTACAATTGTCCCCGGTGTCCCCTACTCTTGGAGTACTTCTAACTCTAAGGGTAGGGGAGATTTACACAGAATATTTTGTTCTGCATAGATATTCAGATTGCACTCTTTGTGACTCATTCATAACAAGAACATTCAACATCTCATTCAACAGATGAAGCTGTGTTATGATTGGTTGCAGATGCAGAAACATGGTTCCGATAAATGTGAGTCTCCACCTAAATTTTGGGTCCAGCACAAAGTGAGTGTACGGTGTCTGTTAGGGCTGTGTATTGGCATGAAGCTGGCGATACGATACGTATCCCAATATAGGGGTGACGATACAATATATTGCGATATATTGCGATACTGTAGGCAAGGCGATATTGCAATTTTCCATCAGAAAAAATCATGGGTCGTAATCATGGTTCGGAAACCCTCGTTCTCCACAACACTTAAGAGGGCGGAGGGTTTTGCAAATAAACTGAATTATAGACAGCGTTATTTTGGTCGCACGAGTTGAGGTCGGTGGTAACTTTGCTGCGTAAACTTGACCCAGCGTTGGCTGGGAAGAATCCACTCGTTTCGCGTTAGCTGGACATCAGCATGGTGTCTGGCTAAGTGTGCTCGTAGATTCGTTGTGTTGCCACAATATTTAATTCTAGCATGGCACAGTTTGCAAATGGCATGGCTTTTGCCAACCTCTTTGCTGCCTTCTTTCTCCTCGTGGAACCCAAAATGAGTCCACACGTCAGCTTTGAATGCTGTGGGAGCCGGTTTGATTTGCTGAGCTTCTGCCATAGCCTAGTTTCAGCAACAAAATGGCGAAACGCATGAGTTTCAAACAGTCACGACGAGGCCTGTGCGCTCGCGAGATCTTAAAAAAGCATAGTCTAATGGCTAACCGAAATGCCATCAGTAGCCACATTAAATATTATGAAAAAAATATATAGATAATATAGATATATATTTATTATTATTATTGTTTTAATTAATAAAATATCGATATTGCACTTTAGAAGATCGATTTAAAATCACGGCATGAAATATCGCGATATTGAGGTGAATCGATTTTTTCTAACACCCCTAGTGTCTGTAAGCTGCGTGCAAGGCTGTTTTTTTGTTTTTTGTTTTTTTTGTTGCTGTTTGTTTCAATGCGATTTTGTTATTTCAGTGTTTGCATTATAACAATCGTGGTCTTCAGTTTGTGCCATAAATACACATTTAGTGCCAAGGTGCCAAGAGCACATTACAAAACAGTTTCACTGTAACTGCCTGCCTGAAATAAACAATGTTTAATGTCTCCTTGCTTTGGAACTTCAGATGTTTTTTTGCTTCAGTTTATTACAGGCAAAGTTTTTCTACCATTTGTTCCCAACATTTGTTTCTACCAAAATTATGGCTGAAAAGCCAATAACTACAGAAGGTTAAAAGTTCATTGGACTAATGCCTCAGTTTAAAATGCATTTCATTGTTATATTACGTCTTACTTGGTGGAGGAGGGGGGGTTGTGTAGTCTTCCAGTATTCTTCTTAATCTTGGAGGGTGATAACAGTAGCAGGACGGGGTAGAGCCACAGTGATAAAAATCATTTTCATCTTCTTCCAAACAACTGTGCCTCATAAAAAACCCCACTAGTACCTTGTGGATAAACATCACAGGCAGTGAGACTGTGATCACTGACGGCCTTCACCACAGATTTCCTTCCACTGTCCACCATGGAGCTGACTGTCAATTCCATTATTATTATTATTACACACTCATCTATTGTTGATATTGGGAGCGTATGCATTGATCACCTTCCTGCAGAATTTATATGCCCAAAGGTTAACTTAAAGCCAGTGAGACAGCTAATGCAGTTCATATTATCTGCCTATGGTGTCTGTATTTCTCTGGGCATTTGAAGTGGACAAATCTATTAAAAATCTATCTGTTTTTAAAAATTATTAGACATCAACAATGATAATAGACAAGAAGCAAATAAATTGATTTCATAAGTTTGCTTATTCAGTAAACAGGTTGAGAAAATTATTTTAAGAAAATAATTCACTAAGCTTCTCATACAAACAAACCAACGCAGCGTGATTATCATTACATTACATTATTGGCATTTGGCAGACGCTCTTATCCAGAGCGACGTACAACAAAGTGCATACCCATAACCAGGGATAAGTTCGCTGAAAGACCCTAGAGGTAAGTACAATTTCAACTGCTACCTGTACAACAAAGATAAGGACAAGGGCCATTTTTTTTTTTTTTTTTTTTTTTTTTTTGAACAAACAAACAAACAGAGCAAAAGTCACCAAAGTTAACTATCCAAACACTATCATTATCAGTAGTGTTTGTGCGTGTATGGGTGCAAACAAAAAACAGCATTAAAATCTGTTCTAGAACAACAAATAAATAAACAAATAAATAATACATAAATAAAATAATAAATAAATAGTATTACCAAACTTGAGCAGATATTCATGTTTGTGCCCTTCAGAAATTAGATTTAAAGAAACAAAACAACCATGACCCCTTGTGGTAATTTAGATCCACAAATACAAAGAAACAAGTGAAAAGCCATTATCAGTTCAACTATTATAAACTTCGGAATTATGTGGACAATATTATCATATTTTATGTGTCATTTTTTTTTAAATTCTCAAAACAAATCATGTAACTGATCATTTAAAAAAAAAATCATTTAAAAAAGCTACATTCAGGACTATTAGGGTACAATTCTATCAACAAAATCTTCTAAAATACATAAATTGTTTACTATGAATTAATAAAAAATGTATATTAAAATCATCAAGAGTTATAGTTAATACACAAGAAATGACACTTTTACACAACAAACAATGGCATGGCGGGGGTGCACAATGTTAGGATTTGAATTTGTCTTTATTGCTTATCTTGAAAAATTCACAAAAATCACTTCAGTAATTGTTGAATTGTCTAACTTTGACAGTATATTTTGCAGATGTAAAGTGATTAAATTAAATAATCATTAAAAAAATTGTAAATTGCCTATTTCCAAAAAGACCAAAATGAATGATTAGAAAATCAGATTACACCCAAATAACACAGGTAACCAGATTATATCTTAAATGAAGGCAATTAAAAATAAATCAGAATAAATAAATAAATAAATAACTAAATAAATAAATAAACTTAAGCTATGTGTCACCACACCAAAAGCAAACAACACTGGTCTGTAGAGCTCCTGTTTACTCTCACTCCATTCTCCCCAGGGCGTACAACAGCGGCAATGACTGAAGGCCACATCTCATAATGTGAACACAGCCAGACACGCAGCAATACAACACATCTGAGGGGAAAGTGCCTGCATTGAGAGTAGGTGACAGCAGTGTTTGTTCCTGGGGCAGTTTTTTTATTTGTGAGTCAGTGTGATCCTGCTGCTGCAGGCAGTGAGCTAATCTGCCTCCAGCCCGTGTGTTCTGGTGAATAAACCACACCAGCACAGCAATGCTTGTGTTAAAATATAAACACATTTCAGACTTATGGCTCTTATTCACAAAGAGAAAAACACACATGAAAGACTGAGTATATATTCTGTTTGTGATATAAATACTGACAGGATGTGTTGTAACAGCTGTAATGAACATTAATGACTGGTTATATAACACCTATGAAGGTGTTATTTAGAGCTTATTGTGGTGTTATGAACTCAAATTATTCAAATGAATATGAAAACCTTCTTTTTGAAAACCCATCTTTTTGAAGAAACCCCTGAGATAATGCAATGCCCCACATTAAAGCTACAGTTCTTCGCCCTTTGATTTGTAAGGACTTGACACAAAGAAATTGTATATTGTCATAGACATTTCCCTTCGTCTTTTCTTGAGGCATTGTTTTACAATAGATTGGGTCAGAGGAAACCATTCAGCACTAAAAGCAGGCGTGCTGCCAAAGCCTAAAGTCAGGGCTGAACTTTAGAAGAGGTTAGGTTTTTCCCATGGAATTTTTCAGGCATTCACAGTTAAGAGCATTAGCTTGTTACATATAAGCTGGATAGAACTTAAAGATGCGATGCCTTTTCAGATATATAATAAAGCTGAGGCATGTGCAAAAGTCATTGAGAGTTCCCGGAAGACCAGCTTAAATATTAAAAATGTTCTAAAATCATATAAGGTTTGTTTAAAGTCACAGGATGTTGTTATTTGCATGAGAGGGAAGACTGGTCAAAAAGCCAGTGGGCTTGTCACATAAGGCCTTATAATGTGAACTCAGGCTAGTTTTACTCTGACAAAATGGGCAGAGACCAGGCCGGCACAGTTAGTAAAGGGCAGATAAACATCTGTGGCTTAGATACGTCTGGGCTATGTCATCAGCTATGGCCAGGAGCCTACAGCAGCACGACACAGACTCTTTTTCCCCCGCTGGTATTGGATGGGTTACTCAGAATATTGTTGCATCAGCTCCCCCTAGCTACTCTCTTGGTTGCCTGCAGATTACCCGCTGTTATCACTGAAAGATGCGTCTTTCCTTGTTTTCCCTTAGTATGTCATGTGGCTTGTACAACGGAAAATAGTCAATGGTTCATGGTCAGGGATCTGCAGTGTGGTTATTTTAATTTCTTACAGGGATGGGGTTCTGAAGAATGAAGAATTAAATCATACAAAAAACACTTGCAAAATAGTGACAATGATTTGACTTTTATGCTTACTTTCACCTTGTGCATTAGTATCCGACCACAACATGCTACAGTATAAAGTGGCTTCAGAATTGCATTAGATAACCATCGGTCGCATGTTTATCAAGATTCCTTTGATTACTGTAAAACTGCATTTCTCAGAAAAATCTACCTAACATTCATCATGTTTATGTGTTCAGCTTTGCTCCATGTCTGCCAAGAAATAAAGACTGAAACGCCTGAAGTTATATCGCTGTACAGTATCATATACTCCATAATGTAGCTTAATCGGGGTTAATGTTTCAAATGGTTTGCACATGGCTAGTATTGAGCCAGTAAGTGTAACTTTAGATTGTATTCTTATTTATGAAAAATTAAAGCTCAAATATACACTTGACACAGGAATGGCTTTGGAGTTGCATTTCCAGCACCTACCCACCAGGGAAAGACATGGATTAATATTAGGAAAGTTAATGCTAGTTCTCAAAAGCTAATTAAGTTCTATTTTAGCTTCCAAAAATCATTCCTTGTCCTCCAAACAGGATAGGAGTTGCATAGGATGTCCAGGCATTTATTTGAGTGTAATGCATACAATAGTGCATACAATGCACAAAAAACAAGAAAGCTTGTTAGTTATGAAACACACACATGAAACACATTTTCCTGTTTGGACCAGACAGGTCTATGCCACACTCAGACATGAGCCTGACTAAACCAGCCTTTTTCCAGCCTTATCTGAGGCGTGTCCATCTGATAAAGAGACCATGTGACCTCTTAACTAGACTTTAGTGACCCTCACAATCCAGACATTAAAACACTCATTTACCCTCAAGCTTGGTTGCATTGCTTTTTAAACTTAGTTGAATGCCGTCATGCTCCTGTGTAATTTGTAGATTAGTAGATTTTGAATTAATTTAATTTCTGTGTTTTAAAAATAGTTTATTTCACTTTTTCCAAGTTGTTATACACTTGTTATACAAGTAATATAACTTATGTATACAGCATATTGCATTAAGATTAAATTGCAGCTGTGGAGCAGTGCAGATTTGCTGGTTTTATCACTGTTATCAGGGAGGAGACCAAGGTTGTGCCAGATCACTCCTCTGCTGGTCCGGAGCTGGTCCGGAGCTCAAAGCCATACTAAAGAGTTGAGAATGACACATCTTTTCTCTGTGTTAAAGTGCCATGCGGGGGTCATCTTCCCGCTCTGTTTCACATCAGAGGGTTTAAGATTAGCACTGACCCACTGACCCACGGGAAACCGCTCCAGTAATGCCTCTTCAGAGCTGTGTGAAAGCCCACGTCTCAGTCAAGCCCAAAGGACACAAGCACACAAATATTTATCAGCAAAGAGGGAGCCACAGAAAAAAATGCGGCATAAACAGAGATTTGTTTGGTGTGAAGGGGAAACACAAAGCCTTCCCTTTCTCCACGGGCAGCCGTCCAGATGTTCTGATAAGGAGTGAAGGATAAAGCTCCCAAACGCTGAGGACAAGGTCCGTGCAGTTTTATCAAAATGGTAAATCACTTTGATAACAGTTTTCATACCCATGTATACTGTAAGATTATAAGACTGCAATACTTCAAAGGTCAGTCAAGACCTTTCCTAAATGCTGAATGTACTAATGCTAAAATTTGGTTTTTTTCTAGCAGGAATTGGTAAATCATATTTAAAGCCATAATGATAGAGTGGATACATATGCAGAGTATACTGAAGAATCCACAATATAGATTATTACGCTACAAATTAAAATGACTGTTGCAATTCTTACTGTCTCAATAGGTATACAGTGGGCTCCAGAATTATTGGCACAATTGATTAACACAAAAAATGCCACAAAAAAGGCTGTAAACTAAAAACAGTTAATGATATAAGCTTTATTTTTGAACATGTGTAAAGCAGTGTGCTTTATTAATGATTCAACGGGATCATCCATAGTCTCACATTTATCAAATAAATGTATTTCCCAAAAAAACAGGTTCCACAATTATTGGCACCCCTGGTTTAATACTTTGTGCAAACACCCCTGGTGAAGATGGCAGCCATGAGTACACATATGGAGAGGTTTTTTATTTTATCCTCCTCTTCAGACCACAGTTTTTCATGGGATTGAAGTCGAGACTCTGACATGGCCATTGATGAACATGGTTGTCATACTTAAGGGGCTGCGATACTTAAGGGGTTAATAAAGTCCAATATTTTTCTGCATTTTGAATTTTTTGGTAACCATATTGTTTATTTTTTTAACTATTGTGTGCGCATTGCCAGTCAGGAGTGCATTATTTGGACTTGTGGATAACAATGATACTTTACAGTACATTGCATCGATTACACCCAGAGGTACACAGACTACATTCCTTTCATGGTTTATGCAAAACTTTAAATGGCCAGATTCTAGCATTTTCCAGAGCTGAACAGCTCAAGAGGCCTGGTTATGAGGTTATAAAGTATCATCACTCGTACATTTTGTTACAGGCCAATCTTACATAATGAATCACATACTAATCCTCTCATTACTGTTTGAGCAGTTGAGTACAGCACTGAATGCTGGACAATGTGAAGGTCCAATTCAAGTGAAGACCAAAGAGACTACCTTCTGACAGTCTGCACAAAGGTGACAGTCTGCACTTATTCATTGTTTAATTTCAAACAGCAATGTGCTGAAGTATAGAGGCAAAATAATAAGTTCCACCACTGTCGAGATACTCCACAGTATAATATTGGAAATTGGAAAGGTCATTATATTGCAATGTCAAGGACATGTATGCTCGGTGATAAGAAAAACAATTAAAATAGGGACAGTGGATAATACTGCATTTGGGGGTGTCTCTGTTTACACACAGGAATGCTACCAGAAGCACAGGGCCCCTAATATATCGATGACATTGATATTATTGTGCCATGGTGAATACCGATATTTTTGGTAACATTACCTGACACATTATTACATCACCTGCTACTTCACATCACCTGATACATTACTACTTTACACCACATTAGGTGTGTCCCTGTGCGTATGTGCCTGTTTATTAATATGCATTACTTCCAGTAATCTATTCCCTTGCAAACAGTAGGATAATTCATTTTTAATATGATTGTTGCCGTTCAATATTCTGAATAAAGTAATTGATATTTTTATAAGTGTTCTGGAATGTTAAGTGCTATAATCAATACAAGCACTTGTGTGTTTCTGCCCATAATGCTCATAGGATTCTAATTGTGCCATATTATTTCGAGCCTTCATAGCAGTAAGAGCTAATGATGATATTTGTGATTATCATTTGTAACAGGGACAGTATATTGCCATTCTGTCTATTTGTTACATGTCATAATTATGAAACATCAATGTTAACCTGGTAGCAGAGGTATAGTATATGCATAGGATGTTAGGCAGCACTAAGCAAAATCAGATGTGATTAAAATGAATATTTTGATTTTCATACATTTCTAATTCATAGAATGTTATTTATGTTATTGCATCTGAGCAGCGCTAATAGCATACTGTATAAACAGAGGTTATAGCCTGGTGGTCACTCTCCTTTTTGGATCCTCACTGCGGAGGGCTTACATTATCAGAGCTGATGGTTGCTTTGTATATTTAGAATTTAAGAGAGTTCCAGGGTGTGTATTTCCAATGTTCCCAGGCTATGGCTTTCCAACCTCCCAGAGGGCCGTTCCCAGAGTCACATAGCAACAAAACAGGAAGCCCCTCCCACCAGTGGTCACGTGATTAATTTCCATGACAGGGGCAGAGCAGAGCGACCCCCTTACCCTGTCACTCATTCTCATCCTCTTTCGGGTTTTCCCTCCAAGGGATAGTGGAGAGAAATATGGACACCATCATTTCATGCATATGTTCGTATATGAGGAAGTAAATTGTTTATATTTAATTATCTGTGCTATTCAAAATAAGGGGACATTTGAGGGGACACTGTGGAAAAAGGAACTGCTGTAAACAACCACAGGAAATTAAAGAATATGACATAACAAGCATCTGTCCACAGCATTGTTTGTATGGCACCTGATGGGTCTCAGTGGCTATCATGTGCCACAATTACCTATGACTGATGCTATTGTTGCCATACATGTGACTAGTACAACACCAGTGCACTTTTTAAATCCATAGATACTGCAACTGTCACTGTATGCTGATGCAAAATATACAGACCTCCAATATCTACAGACTGAAAACATACCTGTTTACATTGCATCTTGGTTCAACAAGCCAAAAACATTTTGTACAACGGATAGGTCCGGTCCATTGTCTCTAGTGGTCACTTTACGTTCCAGCTGTGCTGATATCCACGATATACGCACAGCTAAATGGAATGTTCACACATCTTTTAATATTACTCCGTGTTTGTAGATCACCGTTTTGTACTAATCGAAATGAACATAACTCAACATTATCAACATCTCGCCGCTAGTATCCTACCAAAGTAAGATAAAATAAGTGAGTTTAAAGTGTCCTTTGATTTGTAAAGGAGTAGGAACAAAAAACTTAGGCAACATCCTCGGATCGAAATACCAGCAAGACCGCCAAACCCCTGCGAAGCAAATGATGACTCATAACGACACTATGAATTTCACAAAACTGTTGCTTAGCAACCATTATACAACAGATAGGTCCGGTCCATTGTCTCTATGAGTCAATTTGCGTTCCAGCCATGCCAATATCCACGATATAGACTACCCACGGCTAAATTGAATGTTCACACATTTTTTTTCAATTTCAGTGTCGTCTGCTGTAACGTAAACGAGCAAGCTAGCTCACGTTATGCAGTTATACTAGCTGACGTTCACAATACCGTTTTTTAGCAACCAAAAAACTACTGTTCAGCGGAAGAATACATTTGCCATAAAACGTAGTTCTATTAAAAATACATTCATTTAAAGTTTCTCTTGTCTTTCTTTTTGAAATTTTGAAAGATAAATGCGGTAACCGTTCCATAAAAGCGTTACTCGTACCTGTGGTATATTGCGGATATTGGCACAGCTAGTGGGGTGGTTAGGCACGACGCGAAGTGGAGGGTTCTTGTTCCAAGGAGGGTTCTATTGGCCATGGTGTGCTAGTGAGTGGCATAAAAGTTCAGTCGATAACCAACCAATGGAGTATCCAGAGGTTTTTGTAATAAATTCAAACTAGTTAATGCTGGTGACAAAACCAGTATGTTCAGCCATAAGAGTCATTGTTAATCTGTCACCAAGAGACTATTGAACTATGAACCTCTGGCCCCAAATACAGTAAATATCTGTTATGATTGTGTAACCGGGATTTCTCTCCCAATTAACTGAGAATTACAAGACTGGCAATGAGTCTGTGGCGTTTGGTGTGTTTTCAGAACCAGGCATAATGCGTTAAGCGCCCACAGACGGTGCAGGCAACATGGGCATCCTGCACAGCTGCTAAGTGAAGCGGTCCTGAAATAACCAGTGGAGAGACTACTTGGCATGGTGCATATATCATCTTCTCAGGAAGTTATTCCATTAAAGGCTACTGAAATAGCTTGTTTTTGTCTTTCCTGAGAATTCAATTTTTAGAGGTACACTGTTTTCATTTTCATGAAACCAACAATGTGCAAGCCGTTTTTGCGTTGATGTTATCAGTGAATTCCTTGGGGAACAGATGTCAGGATCCCAGCATTCACACTGGGTGGCCACTGGTTTACCGGGGTAGGACTGCCTGACCCTGAAACTTACAGAGAGAGAGGAACCTAAGGATTTGGGTCCCATGATAGTGGCTACACCACTGGAGGCATATCTAGTTGATCCAAGACGAGATAAGCCTTCCCTCATTGGTAATACTGAGGATGTTTATTAACTGTTGTACAGTCTGCCGGTAAGCATGATCATAATCAAAGTTCATAATCAAATCAATTTTAAAACTTATTCAAAAGTGGAACTAATTCTGATATACTAGAAACCATCAAGATGCTCATGTATTGAAGCAAAGCCACAGCTGTTTTCCTGTCCTCTCTCTATGTTCATGAAAATAAATAAATGCATGTATTTAAATAAATAAATATTGGGAAATTGCTGTCACAGTATAGTGCATAGATCCGTATCATTCTTTGATGGAGAGTTCATTGCAGAGCCAGGCAGGATTGATTATTTAGACATTTGAGATTGACTAAACTTGCCCAAAGCACACAGAATGCATTCTACAACACACACGCACACTCCCTCTCTCTCACACACAATTATAATCATTCCCAGGCTGCCCTCTTCTTTCTGAGCTCTAACCTCTACCACTCAGCTAGGGAAATGGAGGAGACAGAGCCAAAGGAATGGCTGGGTGAAGGAGGCCATTTTGTAGAATTGGGCAGGGGTGGCACAGAATGTAATGGTGGGGGTGAGGGGTTTCCTTAGGCACATTAATCAATGCAGAAAATAAACACAGAGGTGATAGATGATTTACACAATCTCTGCAGAGAGCAGCTGCACCCAAACACAGTCATCAAGGGAGCATTTCTGTGCCATACATTGACATCTGGGAACCATTATTTAATTGCCTCAGTTAGTGATATCAGACCCCCTTGCTTGTGGGAAATATCTGTCTATAACAGCAACATACCATCATACCCCAACGCACCGAACCTCAGCATCAATAAAAGACCAATAAAATACTTTTGGAACGGAAAATGAAGCCAAAATTAATTTGAATAAAGACCAAAAAAGTACAACTGAATTACAATGTGTCCATGTGCCTGTGGAACAGTATCTTGGCACAATTTTTTTTTTTTTTTTTCTATACCAACAGCATCATTAGCAATGCAAATTGACAGAAATGTAAAAATAGATCAATGCCTCTTCAATAAGAAAAGCAACTTAATCACAAATAGATTCAAAGTATAGGTATAGAGGTTCCAACATAACAACAAACAAACAAAACCAAGCACATGGCAAACATGTTAGCCATCTTTAAAGCACAACATGGGTATAATTGATTTATAAAGTCGCAATATCATGAGTATGTAGGGCCTGCTGTACTGTATGTTTGGCCTTGAGATGTCATCCTGTATATTCAGTTATTCCAGGATCTCAACCCACCTTCACTTTGCATTCTAAAATTGTCTAATATCCCACTATTTGATGGCAACAGGTTTCACAGATTTTGTGGTTTGTTGGGTAAAAAGAATGGGTCATTTTGATAGATGAAAATGTTGTAGAAATATTATCACAGCTGTGGATACTGCCTTGTTTTCACTGATGAGCAGCATTCATCACAATAAAAAGGGCAGCATCACACAGGGCTTCTGTGGACATTCCTGCAACAATAATAATCTATTCCGTTAGAGCTCCAGGTCTGTAATAGCAATGTGCTTTCCTGTATTTGTTGGCCTAACCTCATTACCTCCTGCTGCTCTGCATTCACAGGCATTACAAAGTCAAGAATCTAACTTGGTAGACTTCTGGTCTTAAGGAAGTGTGGAACAGTCCTTTCTAACTCTGACACAATTACTTAACTTTGTTTAACAGTTCAGACTGGCAATCAGGAAGAATATCGACAAGTGAATCCAAGCTTCGTTAAAGCAGCGAACGCATTCCCGCCAGTATGTTTCCCAGTGGGATTTTCACGCTCGAAGACTAGGGTTTCTTTTACGCTTGGTGTTTGAGTAAGCACTCAATCAATCGTGCTCACACAGGCAGAAACAAATATACAGATGTCAGATTTTTAGCATACAGGAAAATGTGTTTCTGTAATATGATAGCAGGTCTGTTTAACTTGGATCAGCACAATTACATCAACAGTAATCAAGGTAACAATGAGATTATTGTTTTGTATGAAAAGGAATGGCCTGTGCTCCCTCTTTCAGAGCCTTGGATTGATCCCTGCAGTCTGAGGTTCCAGCCGAGCCAAAAGCTAGTTCAAGAGCAGCGCTATGGTTCACAGAGGAGCGGAATTAATATGTTTAATAAATGTTAAATGAATGTAGGCAGAGGATAAAGACGTATAATAATGTTTTATAACTCGTGCTAATGAACGCATATTAATTACCCATGTGGAGAACATCAAAGTTGAAGGAAACATTTTGTGCAGTCGTAGAAGATAAAAAGGGAATACAATGTCCTGAACTGTAACACTGAAGGGGAATTCATGTGAAGACCAGCTGCTGTGAAGAGTTTTTAAGCGTGTGTTAAGAAGCCCTAAAGAAGCTACAGAACAGTGAAGAAAATGTAGGACCATGACATGGAGGTGGAAATGGTGCAGTGATGTGGTACAAATGGTGGAACAATGTGGTAAAACAGTGCAGAAGTATGGTAGAATAGAGAAATGTTGTAAGATGGTGCAGAGGTATGGTAAAGTAATGAATATGGTAACTATATCTAAGCTAGAAAATATGGTATAACAATGTAGAAATGTGGTCAAATGTTGAGTTGTGCTGAAAAGGTGTAGAATACTCAGCTCGCTTTTCGTGTATTACCATGCCTCATGATTGATTGATATGATGAGCTGTGACCAGATGTAGTGGAGAACAATTGGTGATTGCCACGGATGTCTGGGCAGCTGCGTGTTACTAAAATTAAACATGTATCGAACTAATTAGGGAGCTCAGTTGTTGATTGGGAAATTTCAATATAATTACCAAATCACATTGTAGCGGTACCGTTTCTCAAATTTCAGCTTCAGCAGATGCCTGAGAAACAGCTCCAAGTTACATAAAATAAAGGAAATACAAAAGTAGGAAAGATTTATGATTATGAAAAATGCCTGTTCAATACTAACAAACAAATGCCTCAACAAAACTACAACTAAAAATAATTATTCACACACTAAATGGTGGCTGACTAAACTTCACTACCCAGGTGATTCAAGGTTGCTATGTGATCAGCTCCGATGCCCATAACCACCACTGGGAGGTAAGTTTGGCCAGTCAGCACATCCAAAATAAACAAATTCTACAGACAATTAATGCCTGCAGGGAAGACCACCATTAGGGCTAGCCAAGGACAGGATAGGACCTTAGCCCTGATGCAGGTAAAACAGACAGTGCAACTAAGCCCCAAATTGGGTGGCAACTAGAGCAGAGAATTCTCAATGGAGACCAAGCGAGCTTCGAGCTTCGAGCTTCGAGCTTCGAGCTTCGAGCTTCGAGCTTCGAGCTTCTTCTGCCATGAGGACTGCAGTAGCGAAGGCTGGATCAGGATGAAAACTCCCCGAGGTGTGCTGGTTCCTGCCTCTTTTAAGACCACCCGAAAGGGTGATCGCACCCTGATTGGCCATGAGGGGAATGCACAAGGCTGCACTTAATTACCTATTAAAAGCCAGCTCCCACACCCTGAGCTACAGGTGAACTCAATGGTAGTTTGCTCTGCTGCAAACCAAAAGAGGGAAAAAAAAAGGTTCCTAAACTTTTTAGGAACATTTTTACTTTCTAACACCTACTTATTCTTGTGATTATCTAATTAGCCAATTGTGTGGCAGTACAATGCATACAATCATGTAGATACAGGTCAGACGCTTCAGTTAATGTTTCCGCCAACCATTAGAGGGGAGACAATGTGATCTAAGTGACTTTGGAATGATTGCTAGTGGCAGACAGGGTTGTTTGAGTATCTCAGAAACTGTTGATCTCCTGGGATTTTCACCACACTAGTCTCTAGAGTTTGCAAAGAATGGTTCCAAAAAAAAAAGAAAAAATCCAGTGAGCAGTAGTTCTGCAGACAAATGCCTTGTTAATGAGAGGTCAGAGGAGAATGGCCAGACTGTTCAAAGGTGACAGGAAGGTGACAGTAATGCAAATAACCACACATTACAACAGTGGTATGCAGAAAAGCGTCTGAACACACAACGCATCATAACTCCAAGTGGATAGGCTACAGCAGTAGAAGTTTAAACAATAAGTCTAATAAATACCTAATAAAGTTATTATTGAATATATATTCAAAAGAACCTGTCAATCAGAATGAGGTATTACAGAGTGAACAAATTAATTATACTGTATATTCAATCATTTAGTCTGAAATAGAATACTGAAATGTGGGTAACATGAGATTGTGAGAATCTTCCTGACATGATGAGTACCACACATCATTTTGACATTATATTTTCTGTTTTCCCGGATTGTGCACTGTCGTGCTCAGCATTTGTCACTTGCAATGCACGCTCATATTAAGCCCAGCTGTTTTCCTGCCTAAGGGGAAGGCCTCTGAACGATGGGATCAGGCAGAGACGGCGTCCCTGAGCCAGCTTTGTTTCACCAGCTCTCTGGCACGGCGTCCGAGGCCAGGGAAAATAATCACTTTCAGGAGGAAGCTGAGGGGCTGCCGCACAGATGTCTGCTCTGATTTCCTCTGGAAGGATGGCTCGTCCTGTCCCGCACTGAGGTCGCCGTGTCGCTGGCAGCAGGCTCTGAGCAGGGAGCAGAGGGCTCGTTATACGGTATCCTGGCTTAGCGTGGCTCCTATTTCGGTCTCATGAGGTTGCCATGTATACAAGGTGTGGCTGGGATTGAGACATTTTGTGAAGTCAGAAAATCTCTTCCTAAAATCTTTAAAGCGATAGCTAAATTAAAGAAACTTCCGTGGACTAATTCAAGACAAAGTAAAAAATGTTGATTGAATCTAGACCAATCTTAATAGTGTCCAACCAACAATATAATGTTTCACACTATAGAACATTCTCTGGGCAAAATTATATTTTTTACATTAGCTGATAGATTTTATTGCAGGTTTATTTAAGGTATTTAAGAAGCAGTAGGGTAGGAAAGACTACAATAATCTGTGTATTTAGAACTTTGGGTCTATCTGTTTTGAAGAATAAAAAATACCCTCTGAATAGTTATATAATTGACCATGCTGTTTGCTTGAAAGGAAGAAAAGTAAACTGGAAGTGTTTGACCATATGTCTCAACCTAATTGCATTGACAAAGACACCACTATCTGAGATAATGTTTATAAAACTGCCTTTGAAAATTCAAACAGTTTCATGGTCTCATCCTGGAAAGGGTGGCTTTTAAAACAGTGGCACAGCCAACTTAGTTTAAAGTAGTCAGACGCTTTTGTTACTTGACCCAAAGTAATAAGTGCAGAGTGAAATCAGATGATGCTGTGATCTGTGCAGTACTGCAGTAATCTAACAAATTAATGACTCTGATTCTCATCTATTTCTGGGAAAACAAGAAACTGCTTGTACGTATTAGTTAATTTATTGTCTGGAGTCATTCTGTTTTGTCCATTTGGCAGATTGGGAAGAGGAATGGTTCTGACCAGGGGTCACAACTCTTCCCTGGAATGAATTGACCGGTCATTTACCAATGGCTGAACAGACAGAACAACATGAACTCTTATGACCTTTGTCATGTTGTGTGCACCCAGTTAAGAATGAACTGCTTCCTGAAAATGTATAACATCTAGGAAAAGATGAGATTTGTGTCACGTACTCTCTGTGTTAGAAGCCAACTAAAGATACAGAGCAGTAAATCTACATGCATTCCCAAGACCACAAAATATAATGATTTATAAGACAGTGGCAATGATTTTACTGGCCCATTTCACTCATACACCCAATATTACATGCATAATGCTTGTCTTTGGTCATGCAAGTCCAATTTTGGAAATGTATAATGTTTGTTCACTACAGACTATAGAAAATGTTTTTGTAAAGTATATTGACTGCATGGGAGGCAGTTGGGAAGTGTGCAGCAAGAGCACACACAAAGGTGAGCACACAGATCCTTCCATATAGGGTTCCAAGCTCATTTTAGCTTCATTTAAGACAATAGTTTTAATTTACTGCACTGAAAAGATCTCCCCATGTCCATCTGTATGAGTCTTGAGCCAGCATTCCACAGCCAATGATGTGCAGCCACTTCACAGTGCTGGAGCAACGATCTCAGTACAAATGAAAATGGCCTCTGACTTCTTTTTCCATTCTTTTCAGCAAGTGTCCCAGTTAGGAAATGGCTTCCATTCTACTGAGGCTGGGTTTAAATTTCCCACAGGGGATGCACTAATATACAGCCAGCATATTTCTACAGACGCCATCAGAGAACAAGAAGATGAATTAGCAGGCAGCCTGCCATCTTTCAGTTCAGACAGAATGACATTAATACGTTATTAAGACCAAAACAATAACACAACAACAACATGAAAGTCAAAACAACTGGGACCAGGTAAAGGTTTCATCATTTATATATTAATGCATTTATTAACAAAGCCTAACTAATCCTCTGCAGTGAAAATGGTATAGAAACCGTGAACTACCTAGGGACTTTGAAAACAGATTCCATCAGCAAGTCACGTTCCGTTAAATAAAATATCAAACACTGTTGACCATGACTAATTTAAGAGTTATGATATATTGATGCCTTCCATTAAAGAAAACACAATCCTTAAAATTGAATTGACAATAATTATTAGCATTAGCTAATTAGGTCATGCTGTCTATACAGAACTTACATTGTTATTAAGCCAATATTACAGTATTATTAAGCATGTATGTACTGCACTATATTATACAGTATTTCATATATGCACAGTTATAAAACATGTTTTATTTTAAATGTTTGTGAACGCAAAGTTCAAAGTACATAAAGTATACCAGAACATAGCATACAGATTTCAAATACATATCATTTATACTACCAAAACTGCTGAAATACTAACACTACTTACAAATAAATGCTTTAAATAATAGATATATAATTGAATAATAACAAAAATAGAAAAAACTGAAAAATAATACAAAATGAATACACTCAATTGGCTTGTGTTCAGGCCCTGACAGACTGCATTGTCATAGTGCACTTGAAATGCATACATTATCACTGATTTCACAGTTAGGACCATGGCACAGTAATTGAAACATTTTCCTCTGGGAATGTGTTACCGCTGTGCATACTGTTAACACTGCCAAAATGATGATGCTCCAAAATAAGCAATAAAAATGACCTTTCTTGGGGGTGTGGTGGGTTTGAAAAAGGGGGTAGGGAGGGAGCTAAATTAGGCTTTGGGAAAAACACAGGAAATGAGTATTATGCTGGAAGAGTAGCAGTATGCAGTACACTCTGGCTTTTAACTCCTCTAAACACACTGGAAATCATTGTATTATAGGACAGGTTGTTACTGGGTGGCTAAGCCAAGCCAGCGGACATGCATATTTATTTAGCTTCATCCTGTTGGTCAGAGTACGACCTATTCAAAGTACACAAACCTAGCATTCAGGGTCAGGAAAGCCTTTGAGACCCAAACAGAGTTTACAACATAAGCGACAGTGATGTAAATGCAAAGAAAATACTGTAGCCGTTTGATTACTTTTAAGAACTTTTTTCGTTGTTTTGAAAAGTTGTTGAGTGGGAAAAAAAACCCCACCTCGTTATAAACATACTGTATGGTCCTTTAATTTAAAATCAAACTTTTATGCCATGTGTGACAACTCCTTCCAAACATATCTGTAGTGAGAGAGATGAGAGAGAGAGTCACGTTCTTTACTTACTAGCTTGCCTGTATACTGCATTTTCTGCATCTAACCAAGCTGTTCGTAAATGTATGCCTCCAAGGTAGGGTAGAAGGGTAATCAGGTTTTCATAGGTTATCATTTAAAGAACCCCACACTGAATTGAGGTACAGGTCATGGACAGCTCTCTCGGGGAGGGGAGGACTGGCAGTGCAACAGGTGTCTGCCATAGGCGACTGTACAAGGACTGTACTGTAGTAGGACGTGGCTCCTGACCGGACCTGACTGTTATACACACCCGTTTGAATGCAGGCTCCAATCTCCTTACTACACAGCGAGATCCATCCATCCATCCATCCATTATCTGAACCCGCTTATCCTGATCAGGGTCGCAGGGGGGCTGGAGCCTATCCCAGCATACATTGGGCGAAAGGCAGGAATACACCCTGGACAGGTCGCCAGTCCATCACAGGGCACACACACCATTCACTCACACACTCATACCTACGGACAATTTAGACTCTCCAATCAGCCTAACATGCATGTCTTTGGACTGTGGGAGGAAACCGGAGTACCCGGAGGAAACCCACGCAGACACGGGGAGAACATGCAAACTCCACACAGAGAGGCCCCGGCCGACGGGGATTCGAACCCAGGACCTCCTTGTACACAGCGAGATGCAAAATGGAAATGAAGGGAAATGTGTTTTTCCATTTTTTCATGACCTGGCGAAGAAGGTTTTTTTATTTTGTGATACTTATTTAAAATGTTTCAGTTGTTTTCTTTATTTTTGTTTGATTGGCCTGATCACATTCCTATGTGAAACTATATCTAAACCCCCCACACATCTCATTATTAATTAACAAAGGAAAACTAAACTTTTTTAAGGATGCTAAAATTTTTTAAGACAATCAGGTTAGTCAGGGTTACTTATAAAATGACATTAGTTTAATCTTTTCATAGATTGTCAATAAGCTGAGTGAATGAGTTGAGTTGAGTGAATTTTCTTCTCAGTCCAGTATTGTAACGTGTAGCATATGGTAAAATTTGCATGGAAAAGTAAAAACTTCTAATCCTGATTTCTGCGCTTCCCTTTTCATCCCGGAACGTTTAAGACAGGAGATTTGGTCACGCAATTTGATTTCCCTACCGCTTTTCTATATCTCTCTCCCTAGATTTTTAACTCGGGAGCGTTTAGCAAAGGAAATTGCCGCGCGCAGGGGGCGAGCTCGGAGAAGGAGGCGCGTTAACAGCTGCGTTGTTCCCAGACGCCGGCGAGCCGTGACTCGGAGATGATTGTCAGCAGGCAGGGCAGTGGAGGCTGGCGCTTCCTCTGGGGCCCCGTCGGTGACTAGGGGAGGTGGAGATTTACAATCACACCCAGTCAAAGTGCTCCGCTGCTCTAAACAAAAAAAAAAAGAAAGGAAAAAAATCCCTCCCCGAGACACCGGGAGACACAGAGCCCTGCACCTCACAACAGACACGCAAACCAGGAGGGACGACATGTGCTTTGATACTCCGTTAATTACTCATGTGATGTGATTCACGCGTCCCGGGGCAACAGCCGAAACTTCTTCAACTGGTTCCAGGGGAGACAAACATTTTAGGAAGGGTAGGTGAAAACCAAATGCATTTATTATTTATAAATATATCAGTTTGCGTTCTGTCATCGGTCCCACCAGAGCTGTGCCAATTCTAAAGTGTCATGCTAAGCAAAGGGATGTCTCTGCTAAATAGTTTCTCGTGTAAAAGATGGCAGTTGGGAGTTTGAGCAGGAAATACTCTAGGCAAAGAGATTTTTAATGCACAGTGTTGTGAGTCAAAAAAGAAAATATTAATACACAGGCTTTTTTCTTTGTTTGGTGGCCTCTAATACAAGACCAATTGTTTACTTCTTATTTTTAAGTATAACTGTAACTGCTGTTTTTTCTTTTTTGTGCAAAACTGTTCCTATGTTTTATAAATATAAATATAAATCAATACTTCCAGTAACAGCCTGAAGGTCAGATAGTTGCATGTTTGGATATTCTATTATGAACCCTGATTTGAAAACCATACTTGCATTTACTCAAAGGTGCCTTTAAATTAGATAATTGATTCATGTATTAAATTCTTCAAAACATCTGAATATGTAAACAGGTCCAGATGAATTAATTTTGTTCCGAAAGCAAATTTGTGTTGAGAAATGTCAGGTCTGTGGCTTTAATCAGAGACAGAGGACACACAGCCAGCCAAAGCAGACCTGATGAAAGCCACACACAAGACAAACTGTCAAAACAGAAAACAAACATGGTATTTATCCCCACACCATGCACACAATGACTTCACTTCCAGAAACAACAGAGCGGGCATCGTGTCTGTGGTTTGATTGAGACGAGTCATGACATCGCCATCTGTGCCCCTTCAGCATGGCTGTGTTTGAAGTCAGGATATCACTGTCATTCAGTCAGCTTGGTGCAGTGCACACTTACTGTCAAACTTTAATCCTACAGTTCAACGTTCCGCCATTTTAGGCAGGTCTTTTTCAGGCATGATAGAATGGGAAAACTGTCACATTGATACTTTGTAGCCTATATAATACATACTAAATTTGTATCAAAATCATGGATACTTTTTATATTTTTGTTAAAAATAATGTTTTGAAAAATATGTAATTGTTGAAAAATTTTTGTGAATTGCTGTAATGCAGCAGGGGGCATAGTATACAATAATAGTAATAATAATAATAATAATAATAATAATAATAAACAATAATTTTAATAACAATTATTATATGAATATGGAGTTATACAGAGATGCAATGGCTGTACCTGTTTACCTGGCTGAGGCTCTTTTTTTAGAGAAATAATAAATGTCTGTGTTTTCTATCTCAGCAGCTCTTCAGCGGATTCTGATCTGGTTTTGCCTGTAATCAGAGTGCGGAGCGTGCACAGCCATGGCCTCCGCAGTCCTGCACGTGTTGCGGTTGGTGATCTACACGGCCTGCACTGGAATGTGTCAGACAAATATTATGGCCCACGTCACAGGCACAGTCACCGCCATGGCAAATGAGCCCACCGGCTTACACAGCCCCGGAGCTCCAACCCACACCTCCATCTCAGCCGCCTCTCTGCTCTTCATCCCCGACTCCGTCAGCTCCCCTACCCCTGACCCGTCATCTACGTCCACCCAACCGGTCTCCGCCAGCTCCTCGGGCCCTGTCCTAAACGTCAGCCAACACCTGGCTCGCCTCCCCCCGCTCCTGAACACTTCAGCCTCTAACCCACGCTCGGTCCCCCCCACGAAGGTACAGAAAGTACCGCCTCGATGCAGCAGGTCTACCGGCATTACCATCAAAAGGCATTTCAAGTACATCAACACGGTGATCTCCTGCATCGTATTTGTGGTGGGCATAGTGGGCAATGCCACCCTTCTGCGGATTATCTACAAGCACAAATGCATGAGGAACGGCCCCAACGCCCTCATCGCCAGCCTGGCCCTCGGAGACCTCATATACATCATCATCGACATCCCCGTCAATGTCTATAAGGTAGGACAGGGGAAAGTATTTTACGTTTTTTCACGGTTCTTTCAGGCACACTGCATCAGTCTGATAGAACCCCTCATCCCCATCTGATTCAGTGAGCTATTAAGACTTAATGCAATTGATCTGTGTTATCTCAAGCATGTAGGAATTCTATTTATTGAAAGGCATTCTGAGGGCAACTTGATAAGTGATTGGTTGTATCAGACACCCAATCAGAAAAAGGAGGGAGAGTTTAGGGATAATGTTGAAATGAAAATTTGAAAAAGAGAAATTAAGATTGCCTACCCCCAAACTCCCTTCTCTTGACCTAAATTGTGCAATATTTGATAACAATAATAAGTCCAAGCAGCTTGGGGTGTTATTGTCCAATTTGAAAAAAATGAGTGAAATAATGATGAACAGAAGGGATCCAGTTAGCCTCTAACTCAGGGCTCCAGCAAGAGAGACTACTGCACTAACCACTGCAGTGAATTGGAAGAGCATCTAGCCTGCCACTTGGGCAATGGGCATACAAGGCTATTGTCCAGGCGTGCATTGAATAATGACCCTGCCTCCTCCTTTTTCTGATTGGGCGTCTGATAGAACCAATCATCTAATGCTGCCCTTGGACCACATTTCAACAAATAACGGTAAGGGTTTGGGGCGTTACTGCCAGGACCGGACACATTCCCATCAAAGAGCATGCACTGAGACCCTTCCCCCGGCTCAATCTTCCAGATCCCTATCAGGACCTCAAAGAAGTCTTTCCCATGAGAGCCCCTGATATATGGCCAAGTAAAATAAACATAGCAATCGTAGTGTGGTCTCAGAAGGAGGCATTTGGCCTTTTCCAAAAGGCTGAAACTGCCAAGTTTCACGTGCACATCCATTATCTTCAGTAATACAACACATAGATACGCATGACCAGATTATTCGATTCATGATTAGTGCACGTTTCACTAGGCCTACGGTATCATGAATTTACATGTAACATGCTTACAGTTATGCTACCCTAAAAGTAGTGTACTCTTACTGTGATTAACTTGTATCTGACCCCCCCTTAGACTATATTTACTTAAAACTTGGATTAAGCTAAATTAATGTTAAATATACAATATGAATTCATACATTATACATAAAGATGTTAGAAAGAGCAATGAATAAGCATACTGTTTTGTTATACATATATGCATTATTTGGTAGTGTTCAATGAATTGCAGAATGCTGTTCTTCCATCTCAGCTACATTAGATAATTATTTGCAAATAATTATTTGGAACTGTCTGTAAAAAGTTCAAGTTTTCACAGTATTTTTTGTTGTTGTAGAGCTCTCAGGGTCGACTAATCAAGTTAAAGCACTTCCCTTAAATATGAACTTCTGGCCCAACTGAAAAATGGGTCTCTGTTTACTGGGGCATTGTGTTATGAGAAATATGGTTTGTCTGTATTGGCTAATAATGATTTTTTAAATGTAACTCAACTATTGCAATGCGTGAAGCACAAAAAACAAGTAAGCAATGGCAGAGGGCAGGGGGTGAAAACCTAAACAGAGTATTCAAGCATCATCCATTATCCATTATCTAAAATTCCTTTTTTATCTGAAGTGATTTAACATTAGACACTTTTTATGACGTATTTATTACTATTATTTAATAGCCAGTGCTTTTCATTTTACTGTTAATAAAACCGTGGTGACCCGGGGGTAACGGTGCTGCTAATTATTATTATTATTATTATTATTATTATTATTATTACTCGGGGTAATAACTGCTAACAGTGCAATATGCCATTGATATGCAAAGTTGCACTTTTCATTGTGCTTAAATTTGCTTTCTGACTTTTATTGGTTTTCGTGATTTATTTCGTTTTTCTGGCTTTAGATACATATTGTTGCCGTTGGCACTAGATAAAATTGATAGATAACCAGATTAGCATCTTATCTTTTATCCTTCAAAAACTGATTTATCAGCATCAGATGCAGAAGTAAAAGCAATCTAAGAATCTGATGCTGAACTTGAATAGGATGCACAATCATATGCCCTTGTCAGTAGAACATATCAAAATACAAATACAATTATTAGACTTTTAAGCTACAAGAAAGGCTTCCAAAGCATTCACTTCATCCAACAAATGTCTTTCAAAAAAATGCTTGTTTGATGTTTTTCCCCTGGCCATTGTGATTATTGATGATTGTTGTTTGTGAAAAAAACAAAACACTTGCATCTAGTTAAGGGGTGCAGCTTACAGATTCCAGGCCTAAAACAGGGTGGATGTCAGGAAGCAAATGTTCAGCTTTATGCCAAACTGATAATGGGGATCCAATATAAGGAAGAAATGTAATGTGATATTCCTGGCCCTGGGTGAATTGCCTCTCATGACTGTACTAATTTGAATTATTAGCCAGTTAATTTATCAGACAGTTAATTCATCATCTAAATTGTTCATGTTAATTCTTCCCCTGGTGAACATTGTACTGTTCTTTGAGGTTTGTTTACATCTTACTGTATGCATAGGAGTACATTATTTTCAAAGGGTCAGATAAAAAAATGCAGCATTAATATATACTGAGAGGCACTGATTGCATACAAATTGCACGTGAACTGCCACATTACCCCTGAAGTATACACTGCAGCTACATTTCCAGAATTACAACACAAGTCCTCCCAGCCATGTCCATTGTGACATGCATTTGCAGATCTTAAAATGTGTACACTATCTAATCATGGACAGACTTTTCTGCACTTCTGGCTTTTAGTGTCTGGAAATAAACGTTGTGGTTGTAATCAGGTCGAAAGTGGCTATTGATATTTTGAAGGCAGGAGTGTTGATTTAAGTCTCCAGACACTGGTGCACACTGTTTTGTTGGCATGACAAAATTAGTAATCTCTATAACCATACTTAAGATCTGATTTAGTTGGCATTTCTATACCAAATAATATTATCACCCTGTACATTTACTGGACATTTGAACATTTCCTCTCCTTCCTGACAGTAAGAAAAGCTTGTGTCTCAGTCAGTGAGACAAGTGACTCAGATTGGGGGTGGGGGTGTCATTCAACTTTGTGATTCTTTTCAAAAAGAGGTCACACTGCCCTTAATCTTGTCATGCCATCTTGGCTCAGGGGCAGTAGAAGGCCATGTGGAGGCAACACACCATAAGTACACCCCCCCCCCTCCATGACCATGGCCATGCAAAGAACATAACAACTTAAATTGAGGTTGGCTGGCTATCAGCCTATATCCTCTGTGTTTGGGTTGCAATACTAGATAAAGACCAAAGAGGACTCAGATGTTGACTTCCTCCAGTGCTCTGGATTTAAATGATTTAAATGGATTTAAATTTAAAATCACCTCTTACTTGAAAAAATATAGAATATAGAAAAATAGTATAGTATAGAAATAGTATAGTCTAGTATAGAAAAGTAGTATATAGAAAATAGCAGGTCACTTTTTAATACTTTACTTGTAATGTTTGAATGTGGTGCACCCCATACATATTACAAAGCCAAAATGAATCCTTTCCATGCACTATTTAACAGCCATAAAATGGCCACCTATAATGTGCATCCCATGATGTTGTAATTAACTGGAGATGTCCATGTAAGTAAAGAGGCAGGATGTGACAGTGAAGAGTTATCTAAACACCCATCCGAAAGGATTTGGACAAGCCCTTCCAGGGAAAAGGCAATTAATGTTCAGGGAATTATGCCAAACTAGAGGCCTGGCGGAATCTTTGGAGGGCAAAGCCATTTTTCCTGCAGGAGACAAAGGAAACGCCAGTCAAATTTAGTGAAGAGCATTTCTCTGGAAGCCAGCGCTCCACACGTCAGCGGAGTTGTTTCTCCAAATGTCCACAGTCTTAGTCCACACCCAGCTGCTGGGAAACAGCTTTTCAGCCCACAGACCTTCAACCCAAGGGCTAAATAGTCACCTAATGGGTCAGTAATGGAGTCTAACCCCTTGCTTACAGCCCTGCTCAGGTCCCTGAGCCAAAAGAGGATAGAGGAGTTAAGGGCAGAGTAATCCCTCACTGCAAGTATTTTAACAGAATCACAAAGTGTAGCCAACAGCACTGTATCTCAGCCAGCAGAGAAGTTGTGCCTGTCACCAGAAATAAAGACACAAACACAGCTACAAAGCTCTGGACTGACCTTGCTGTTACCACAGCTACATGTCTTAATGACTGTTGTATGGGATAGAATCTTTTGAAAAACCACAGAAAACACTGGAGTTGCCTGGGCGCTTAAGACTACTGAGGAGTATAAGGATGTGGAGATGCAGATCTGTGTTTTAAGGGAAAATATTATTTACTGCTAGAGCTCTACTGACTTCTGAATCCACAGCATGTATGAAATGAGATGAAGCACCATACTCAAGGGGACACATCTACAAACAGCTATATGGAGACATCTATCCTGGGTGTTTTATGTTCCCAAAAAAGCAATTTTTTTACCCACACAAGTACATCTTCTGTGACTTTCGAATGGAAACGTAATGAGCAATCCTACCATTCCTCTCTCTGTAGCTCCAGAGGATGCAGTGGCCCTTTGCAGACTATTACTTTGGTCTCGTCCTCTGCAAACTGGTCCCATTCCTACAGAAGTCCTCATTGGGAATCACTGTATTCAGTCTAATGGCCCTCAGTGTGGACAGGTACAGTATGTGTATGTATATCTAAGCAGGCTCTCTTATAAACTTGCATGTAAACTGTGGGCAAATAAGTGTTTATTTTCCTGCTGGTAATTGAGATAGTACTTATCTTTGAAGCTAGAAAAAAAAAAAGTTGGTTACAAATTGGAAGATATATTTTGATGAGGCTGTTTTTTCTGCTGCCACAGCTAAGAAATAGGAATCATAATTCTTCATATTACATTACATTTATTTCAATGTGCTTTCTGTGAGTTGACTTCATTCTTTGATAGTTTGCATGCGATGGAATACATATCAATATTCAGCAGAAAAGAAATAATTTATGAGCGGCCCCAATTTATTTTTATTGCAGGGTTACTTGTCTTAAATGTTTATTCTATAGTTTTTTTAAATTCAGATCAAGTTTATAATTTCATCCAAATATACTTGATCAATCATGCTGCACATTCAGTGCCACATTTGAGATAATCTTGTGTTATTCCATATGGGCACTGGAAGAGGACTGGTTATGGAAGCTATATTCACATTTGTTTAAGTGTTCATTTTGCTGTAACAATACCTCTTTCACTATTTAAAGAATATATTTGTAGAGAAAGGAAACAGGAAGTAAACACAGCTTGGGGAGTTTCCATGGTCATATTTTTATGGTTGTGGTTTAGTTTTGCCCAGCGCCTACTGTGAAGGTGTGGTTCAGGACCAATTGTGCGGTAAAGAGTAATAAGTAATAATAAAGGAAGGATATGACTCAGGCCTGTGGCTGTTTGAGGTAAGCAGTGGGGGAAGGTAATGAGGTCACAGAGAACTGTATCCTCCTTTAAATAAACTCTTAACTGTATTCACAAAGCATCCAGCCACCTGCACAGGCTTGTTTATACACTACCCCATAAAAGTTCATGAAAGAATCAAACAGGCTCAAATCTGTTCAATGTACAGCGGCTTCAGAAAGTATTCACACACCTTCACTTTTTGAACATTTTATGTTGCCATTATAATTGCCATTTTGCCAATCAATAACCCATAATGACAAAGTCAAAACATCTCTATTTGCAAGTATTCAGACCCTTAATTCAATTCTTTGTAGAAGCCCATTTGGCAGCAGTTACAGCTTTGAGTCTTCTTGGGTAAGTCTCTACGTTTCTAAGTTTTGCACACTTGGATTTGGCAGTTTATCCCATTGTTCCTGGCAGATGTTCCTCTCAAGTTCCGTCAGACTGGATGGGAAGTGTCTGTGAACTGCCATCTTCAGGTCTCTCCACAGATGTTCTATGATTCAAATCCACAGATGGCTGGGCCACTCAAGAACAGGCTTGCCCCAAAGCCACTCCAGCATTGTCTTGGCTGTATGCTTTCGGTCATTTTCATGCTGAAAGGCTAAACATTCGCATGCACTCTGGAGCAGGTCCTTGAGGAAAATCTATCTGTATTTGGCTGCATTCGTCCTTCCCTCAATTCTGACCAGTCTCTGTGGTTGCTGCTGAGACACACCCTCATAGCATGATGCTGCCACCACCATGCTTCACCATAGGGATGGTATTAGCCAGGTTTTGAGCACATAGTTCAACTTTAGTCTCATCAGTCCAGTCCTTTAAATGCCATTTGGCAAACTCCAAGTGGGCTGTTATATGCCTTTTACTCGAGTGGTTTCCGTCTAGCCACTCTACCATAAAGTGCTGCTGAGATGGTCGTCTTTCCGGCAGGTTCTACCATCTCTGCAGAGGACTTCCAAAGCTTAGTCAGAGTAACAATGGCGTGTTCTTGTGTGTTCCCTCATAGAATCAGGGTTAACGATAGCATGTTTATGTACGTTCCCTCATAAGAACAGACTTAATGATGGCATGTTCTTGTGTGTTCCTTCATAGGAACAGACTTAATTATGGCATGTTCTTGTGTGTTCCCTCATATGAACAGACTTAATGATGGCATGATCTTGTGTGTTCCCTCGTAGGAACAGTACTAATGATTGGTTGCACGTTTGCGTGCGTTCATAGGAACATGTTTAATAATGACATGTCCTTGTGTGTTACCTCATAGAATCAGGGTTAATGATGCCGCGTTCTTGTGTGTTCTGTCACAGGTACAGGGCAGTGGCGTCTTGGAGCAGAGTGCAGGGAGTGGGCATACCAGTGCTGACAGCCATCAAGATAGTCACCATCTGGGTACTAGCCATTATCCTGGCTGTGCCTGATACCATCTGTTTTGACATGTACCGCTTCGAACACAGCAACACGTCAATTAATACCTGCATGCTCAAACCAAAGAGCCCCGCCATGGAGGTAAAGTACTATTTACACTTATCTATTTCAAAATGGTGCCTCTGTAATGTCACACCTGTCAACCTACCTCACATTAAATATAAACTATTACCAATTAGGCAGCACGGATGGTGCAGTGGGTAGTTGTTCTCCCCGTGTTTGAGTGGGTTTCTTCCGGGTACTCCGGTTTCCTCCCACAGTCCAAAGACATGCATGTTAGGCTGATTGGAGAGTCTAAATTGCCCGTAGGTATGAGTGTGTGAGTGAATGGTGTGTGTGCCCTGCGATGGACTGGCGACCTGTCCAGGGTGTATTCCTGCCTTTCGCCCAGTGTATGCAGGGATAGGCTCCAGCCCCCCTGTCACCCTGTTCAGGATAAGCGGATGGATGGATGGATGGATATTACCAATTATCCTACTGGAAGTATGCATTTCATTCCTGTAGGATAATTGGTAAAATAGCACCATTCTATTAGTAAACAGCTCACATGCCACAATGAGCAGAAATAAAATCTTTTAAAACAAGAACATGTGATTGAGACGGTTGAAAATTATAATTGATTTCAGGATGAAATAAATGCAACTTAAATTACATTTTTTCATATTGTTTTCCAATATGAAAATCGAGGGGAAAAAACTATGTAAAATGCCAGCTTTGGAAATTATCCCAACTGTATTATTAAGTTTACTCAGAATATAGGCATTCCCACACCTTCCTTACTCAAAGCTAGAAAATATTCTGTTTTATTTGACAAGCATTCTCTGTGTGAGGTCTCTTCCTCGCCATTTCCCTGAACTACACTTCCCTGTTCTAGAACTACATTGCTTTCAATGACCAGTAGTTATTGTTACATCTGCATTAGAATGTTCATTGTAATCAGCTAACAGCCAAGCTGTGAGAAGTTGTGCATGCAACCATCTTACACCTTAAACGGTTAATATATTTCATGTGGGCTTAAAGTGAATCCACTTACTCCAGAAATAGAGGCAGCAGAGCTATGGGAACGGACTTGTGTCATCATGAAAGAGCCAGGGTAAAGAGGGCAGGTCCACAGGAAAAGCGCACGACTGCATTGTTAGAGACCGGTCACAAGACTTATCCATTCACAACTTTTCTACTCTCATGGAAAACAAAGCAACTTAACTCTGTCACAAGTGATTGCATGCATACAGTGTTTTAAACAATAAAGCGATGATACAACATGATTATTATAAAACAGGAACAGTTCCCGGGGCTTTGAGATATATCACGATATGGACATTTTATATAGTATGGAAATGTATTATATTTCAATTGTAAATATCAACATATTGGGACACTTTCAAAAGTACAAATTCCTGGTCGCATGTCAGCCTATGAATCCATATTAAGCAACATACTGCTGCTTATGTCTCCAGCTATGTGCACACCAGTCAGAAGCCCACCTACACTGCAAAATCAACTCTGGCAAAATCTACTTTTAACTGTATGACTCTAAGAGTAATACAAACCCATGTAACCTCCGAATGACAGTTTATTAACATTTTTTAAAATGTGCTGTATACTACACATAAACACAAAAAAGGACCCACCTGTGAAGGACATTCACAGATTTTCCCAAAGAATCAACATTTTCTTTCTTTTTTTTTTTTGCATTGTCAGCGCTTGCATTGGCCAGACAGCATTGTCGTTTGAACTTTAAACAAACTCCCAGAACGCATATACAAAAACAAGAAAGCAAACTAGGCTGAAGTTCTTTGGGGCAAAAAAAAACTTTAAACACTGTCCTTATTCATAGACAATGGGGGTTGTTAATTGATTGCAGGTTGACAGTTCAGCACCGGAGGGTTGGATGTGTGTCTTTTCAGAGCAGAGTCAGATGTGCCCATATCCTAGTGCATGGTGCCAAGACTAAACCACAGGAAATATGAAGCAAATGCATATGGAACATGTGCTAACCTGATTTAAAGGGAAATTGAGTTTTTCACTGTGTTTCTGGAGTGGTAGCATGTATTTAGGGGTTTACTGATTGTGCAGAGTATATGGCATAGGAAGATCCAAATAGTCTCTATCTGTTGGTCTAAATCGTAATGGTGTCTTTTGCTTCACGTCGCATCTTCTCGAACTTCTTCATAGTAGCAAACTCTGGGGCCATTCCATGCACCAGAGCACCTCTTGGATTTCTCTCTTCCTGTGTGTTGGCAGACAAAGCTGAAATATAGAACTCCTGAACATTTTAGCTTCATACTCCTTTTTGCTTTGCCAAAAGAGCAATTTGAACTTACAAACCACAACTTTGTAAGGAAAAGTTCTAAATCTGTGAAAATGTGTACCTACAAGTAGTTTTGTATGTAGAATTAATATCTGGCATCAAATATGTATCTACAAATGCCTCTTCAATAGTAATTAACAAGCTTCTCTACAATAAAGGAAACAAATATAAGAATATCAATACAGGGTTTCTGTATCGAAACAAATAAAACCTGCAGGTCAAGACCAATCGTTGGATGCAAAATAGTGACTCAAATATGACTGCAACGGGAGCAAAGCATTTGCAAGAGGCCCTAAAGGCTCAGCATTTCACATGCCATGCCGTAATCAACCAGGCATTGAGGTTACCAGCTCTTTTAAGCCCAAAAGAAAGTGCTTTGGCACACCCTGATTGGCCAAGAGGGAAATGCACCAGGCTGCTTTCAATTACCAATTAAGAGCCAGCTCCCACACCCTGAGCTGGAGGTGAACAAAATCACCCACCAATCAACCCTGTGGAAGTTTGCTCTGCTGCAAACCAAAATCGAGGAAAAACATCTTGAAATGTCAGAAAATGAAAATAACTCACGAAAGTAACTACTAGCCAGCACCAGAAAATGGGTGACTCCTACAGCAGTTGGATTGCAGTTTTGGTATGTTTCCACTGCCATATTTCCAAGATGTTTGTAAAACGATTGACGTATGTTTTTGCAAAATTATCAGATGATGTTGCTAAATGTTAACACAGCAAGCTGGAGGGGAAGAGGAGTTGGTCTCTTGGGGCAGGGTGAGGAACTTAAAAAAATAAACCTTTTTTGGGGCGTTTTAGATACTAAAACCAGGAAGAGAATGCAGATGTGTGTGTCCATCAAGGATATATGCAGTAATAGATTATACCCTGTTTAAAAAGTGGAATAGTCCTCAGTGAGAATACTGGTAATGGCAATTGCCAATCACAACTCATCATATGTAAAGATGTATGAAGGATACTGGGAAAACAAAATGGAGTATGAAGCTCAAATTCTCTCTAAATTTTTATCTCATAATTGTCTACCAACTGACATAAAAAGAGAGGTGCTGTAGTCTAACCTCCTGGGGTTGGCATGGAACGCCCCTCTGTCTAATTCTGTAAAGAAACCTACAGGAAAGAAAATGGACAAAATATTGAATTATTTCATATGATGGTGCTAGGAGGTTGCAAAATATCACTGTGCTGGTTGAGCTGACTCTTTGTGGACCAGTCTCTAACTCTCCGCTCTTCCCTCCAGTTTTATGTGAATGCGAAGGACTGGTGGTACTTTGGGTTTTACTTCTGTATGCCCTTGGCCTGTACAGCCATCTTTTACACGCTCATGACAATTAAGATGCTCAACCACAGGAAAGGCAGTCTGAGGATTGCTCTCAGCGAACATCTTAAACAGGTAAGACCATATGAGCACCTGCTTCCCAGTATACTCATAGGCACAATCACAAAGAACTTGTAGTGTTATATAACAGCCCATTTGCAAACTGCATCAAGAAGCATATAAAGAAACACATTAGGCCAGAGGCCCTGGGAGGGCTGCTAAACAGCTGCAGCATTAACCAAGTTCCTTTCCCTCATCCAAAATGTCAAAAGTTCAGTCAGTCCTGAAAACTCTTATTTGAGTTTCCTGTGTCATTACATTCTCTATCCGGTATATTGCCTCTGACACAGTAATCTCTCTGATGACGGTATTTAACCAGCAGTTGGTTTCTTCCAGAGACGGGAGGTGGCTAAAGCAGTCTTCTGCTTGGTGCTGATATTTGCTCTGTGCTGGCTACCTCTGCACATTGGCCGCATCCTGAAATGGATTCTATACAACCCACTGAATGCTGACCGGTGCGAACTTTTGAAGTAAGTAAAGTGAGAGTCATCAAACCATAGCCCAACAGAGAGGATTGTGAAACAACAGCTTAGATTTGTATGGACATATTCTGAAACTAACATATGTACTAACATACGACCTCTCTAAAGCAGAGCTACTGGTACAGTAGCTCAAAAGCGTGGCAGAAGATTATTACAATTTATGAAAATTGGCAGAATGCCTATCAAATGAACAGTACAGATAATGCCACTGTCAGAGGTGTAAAACCCTGGTCTAGAAAGTTATGGTCCTCCCTGGGATTTTGTTCCAATCACCTTGATTTGCTAGCTAGCACAATTCTTCAGTCAGGAGGTAGAATTAATTTCTGAAATCAGCTAGCTTCACGGGTGGAAGAAACACATAGCAGGATTCTGGCCCCTGGATTTGACAACTCTGCTGTATTTCAATGTGTTTTCCCCTGTGTAGTGTTTCCTCTTGGATGTGTGGCTTTATATTTAAGAGGAAGACTGTAAAATAATTGCTTTGATAATTAAAATAACTGCATTAGTACCGCCCTGGCACCTGTCACATACATCCCAGCCTTTGTTTTCATTTTGGAACCACTATGAGGTAACACTGCAGTTGATATTTACTGACATTCTCTTTATTTTAGCTTCCTGTTGGTGCTTGACCACTTGGGCCTTAATTTGGCCACCGTGAATTCCTGCATCAACCCCTTCATCCTCTATTTTGTCAGCAAGAAATTCAAAAATTGTTTCAAGGTAGGTCTCTTCTTGCTTTTTGCTGTGAAGGACAAAAGTCTATTTTCTCGCTCGGCTTGACTGATCAGATAACAAATGCCTCATTCCTTTCAACCCCCTACCCATGGAACTCTGAAAACTGTGGGACGATGAAGCATGTTGAGAACATTCTTCTGAGAAAACCACACTTGGTTGGTGATTTGTTACAGACTGATGTCACATGCTGCATTCTGTCAGAGGGCCCTGGAGAGAGATAAAAACAGTCCCATTCTCTATCCTTCCAAACCCGCAATAGCATTCACTCACAAGTCCAAGTTGGCATATTAAAGGGTGCTGGGACTATACAATGTCACTGCTACAGAAAGCTTTTACTAAGCAGTAATGCCAACAAACCAATCTGCTTTCACTTTCACTGTGAAACTTAAAGCCAAAATATTCAGCAGGTCTATACAGGCCCACATCTAATCACAATTGATATACAGTACAGTTTATCATGAAAATACTGAGTGCCATTTCAAAACACTGGAAGACAACACAACATGGCATATGTGCATGTGGTCTATGGAAGAAAGAATACTGTGATTGTTTTCAGCTCTCTTCTCTGTAATCATGGCAGAAGTCTAAACAGTATACATGTGGTACATGGAGCAAATAATGACTTCAAATGTTTACACCTCTCTTCTCTGTAATCATGGCAGAAGTCTAAACAGTGTGCTACAGCTGCTAAGTACTACACTTGATGGTTTCTCACTCTTCAATCCAAATGAGCTTTATTGGCATGGTGTACATAGATCCTGTACATATTGCCAAAGCATGATAAAAACAAATATATCTCTATCTCCCTTGCAGTCTTGCCTGTGTTGTTGGTGTTACTCTGGTATGTTGGCAAACGGTACACCGCAGAACGGCACAAGCATCCAGCACTGGAAGAACCAGGATCCCAACAACCACCAGGCGGACCACAGCCAACGGAAAGACAGCGACTGAGTCCATTTCGGTCCCCCTCCCAGCTTCAGCCTCTTATTATTTCAAGAGGGCATTTTGACCCTTTCAGTACAAGGCACTGAGACCACAATCGCTTGAGCAGAGCACCATTGCACTTCTGAGCCGAACGCAATGAAAAAAAGCTAATTGTGTATAAGTACATGGACAATGGGACTGATGTGCTTACAGCGTTTCCTAGATCGCACCGATATCGCAGTGAGCGTTTTTCCTGAGAGGATGAAAGCATTGTTCACGGCGGAACAGGAGGGGAGAGCGATTGGAACAGGATACACCTGAAGCCGGACTGTGCATAAATCTAATCAGTGGGCTCACGGTGAGGGAGAGGCTGCTGGCTGGGAACAGCAGGAAGGATGTGTGGATTAGCCTGTGTGTCACAACTAATGAAAGAACCCAATGCTACTGTCTGACCAGGGCCCTGTGCCAGCATCTTCCTCTATATTCTCTATGCACTACACAGGGTATTTATACACATCTGTGCACTTGGTCTATGAATGCATACAGCCAATCATATCTGAGGTAAATTAGGCTTGTTCATACGGTCACAGATGTACACACTCCCTGGACTACTGAAAGGAGAGCATTTCTTCTTTTAACCACATAAGGGTTTGGATTATAAAAGGTTATATGCTGTATTAAAAACATACTTATAAGAATAATCCAACATAATATTTTGTATGTGCTTTGTAAGTGCATTGTATAGCCATGTGTGTAAAAGAGAGAGCATAATGCATCACTTTCTGTTTAAATGAAAAGGTGTTCCACTGCCTTGATTCCTTAGCACTGGTATCATTGGAACTGTATGTTGTGAGTGATTCATAAACCTTTGGGTTTATCCTGTCATGGCACTGCTGTAGTACAATGATGGGCCCCTATGTCTGGTATTGAATCTGGACCATGCTAGTGCAAACTGTGGCTGGTAGCCCTGAAAAATGGTGCACAGTTAGCTGCAGCATCACAGAGGGATGGGAGAGTTTCAAAATGCCAAATGATCATACTTTATCAAGCACCAGCAACTTCCATTGGATGATCAGTTGAATTGAATTGAACTGAATCGATTGCCCAGTGGGACGAACAAGCAGTCAAGCATCCATTAGTCTGCCTGTGAATCTGCCTCACGCATGAAGTGCCATCCCCAAGCTTATGTCTGTGAAAGCCAGACCTGGTGTGCAGTAAGAACAGTCTCTCACACTTTGGAGTCAGCATGTGCTTGTCTGTACTCTCCCGTAACAATAGTGGAGGTGTAAGTAAACACTTACAGTATACGTATATAAACACTCATATTTGGTTGGGTATTCCAAACTGGGGAGACTAAATACATTTTTAAAAATTAATTAACACTCTACGCATCTAAAGTAAGCTCTCAAATGCCATGGGAAATGGAATCACAGACAAAAAGATACCTGCTAATCTTACCAAAGGAAAGTGAATGTAAATTTGTGTCAAAGTGAATGAGAAACTGCATATAATAATGCATCCAGCCAAAGCTTTATAACTGTTGCAACTGTGAAACATGTACTTAAACTGTACAGCAAAACTATCATTACTCAGTTAATCATGTTTGTATTATCTGTATTGTGAGGTTTGTACATAAAAATGTGTGTATGTGTATTTCATCCAAATATATATGCAATATATTTGTAACCCTTATGTATTGTCCGTTTTATTTTTTGCATCATGAGGTGTGACAATTTTCTGTAGTTTCAGTATCACTCCTTAAAATAGCCATGTTTCCTCTTTCTGCCCACAAGTAACAACATTGTAAATCATTTATGAATTTATTTATGAATGGTCAACAATATTATAATATTCTATGTTCAGTCAATAAATTGCACTTCATATTTGTGAATTATTTGTTTTTGGTTGTTTTGTTGTTTTGTTTTCAGTAGAATGTTATCAAATGGGTTATTACTGTGGTGTTGCATTCTCCTGTATTCAAAATTTGTAAAAGGTATTGTGACAGCGGCACTTCGGGACAAATAGTAGCTTTGGGCCGTCCACCAAAAGTATTCGCAAAAGTTGGTTTCTTTGTTCGTATTAACAACATTAACATCACTGATCATTGTCACTGAAAGCCCACAGATTATTTCAATAAAAGATCATTTTAATGGTCTGATCATCTTTAGCTGGTTGCACGGCTGCAATTGCTCTGATTCAGTTCAGTCACGGGAGGGTAGCGCTGTCGGCTATCGCTATCGTCACGCAGAAATGTGTTGTCTTTGCGCGGAAGGAAAAAAAGCTCCTTGTGGGAGACCTTCTTTCAGTTTCCCGTGAAGCAGAGTTGTGTCTGGGAGTGATTTAAAGCGCACTGTGACCCGCTTTGGCAGCGTAGCGCTCAGGGTCGTTTGTGTCAGCTCCACGGATGTGAACGGCTCGCAGGCACAGGAAGCAGCGGATGAGAGTGACAACTGTCAGGGCGGGAACACTGGGAAACTTCTGTTTGGCTCACAGCTCAAGCTCATGTCCCTTTTGAATTCGGCACAGTTCTAACATGCTCTTTACACTGTAATGGAAGTGACAATATCAAAACTAAAACCAAGAAAATAAAAACCGGAGCCAAAATAAATGGAAGTTTGTCTTGGCTGAACGATTATGTGTATAGATTTTTAGTTCCAATGTATGTGCTAAACTATAATGTGTAAATGATACAACATGGAGTGTTGCAGTCCCACTTATGCACACATGTAATTGAGATTTTATGAAAAATAATGTATGCTCAAAGTGCATTGCTAAAAGGAAAAAAAGTGTTCTACTTTCCAAAGTAAAGAGAACTGTAAAAAATCACTGGTAGATACAATGTTAAATAAACCTATGAATGGTGATATCTACTATCTACTTCATACAATTCAAACAGCCTATCAGCTGTTTATAGAGATTAATAAGGCAGAGGTGCTGTATTGATGTGCCTTAAAGACAAGGCAGTGTCAACTCATCAGTCTGTATTGCACACAGTCTATGGAATTTCTGATCCTCAATGTTTACATGTCAACATTCATTCATTTGGATGACAGGGTACTTATAAGACATACGTGATATTTCTAAAAATAACAACCAAGAAGTTCTGTTACTTATCAAATGCAATGACTAGTGTTTTTGTGTAGTCTATCTCCACATATTTAAATAGCTTCTTGGACTGTATTGTTTGGATGATTTTCTGAACCAAATTTTCAACAATGTTATAGAGAATTTTAGTAAAGTGTCTGATAACAATAACAACAACAATAATAATTTTTATTGTTTTGTCCCAAAGAAAGTTTTTCTTGAGAGTCTGGTATATGCCAATGTTTCAGAATTCCTTTTGTGCTGTAACTGTGACGTTTTTCTGCCTGTTGGGAGAGCAGTTTTAGGTCTGAGGAATTTGGTGGGAAAATGATCTCTTGGCAGCTCTGGATGAAGGAAAGCTCTCAGGCAGATGGGGAGGGGGCACAGAGGGGCCTAGGGAAGCCTTTATATAGAATATGACTGTCAGAGCCCAAGATGTTTCCTCACTAAATATGTTGAAGGCTAATAGCTGAACACGGACCAGAAAACAAGAAGTGAATTGTACATCCAGTTCCCTACTGACATTCAGGGGTCTCTGTGTACTGCTAAGGCCATCATTCAAAGAGTTTTACATCACAAATGCCTGCTGTTTTCCACTGTCCACTTTCCAAATACCTGAAGTCATGCTTTATGCCTCTGCAACCATGAGGCTTTGAAGCAGTGACTTGCATCCCTAAGGCTATGTGATGTTGTTTTTATAAGCCACTCTAGGTGAATGAGTCTGATAAGTGAATGTACTTACTGCTGAACAGCTCAAGCTAGATTTTGAAATAGGCGGTAGCTGGTTGATCAGTTCAGACCAGCATAATAATCAACATGGTTTGACCATCTCAAGTTATGTGATTTGTATTGTATTTGAAACAGCTGGTAGCTGATAATTTCAAGCTGGTCACAACTGGATTTTACACCAGGGCTGTAATGTAATGGCTGATCAAGACTCAGATTGAACGTATAGGTTTGAACAAAAGAAGGGTTCTGGACCATGTTTGATTCCTTGTGAAATCTACATGAAGGCCAAAACAGAAACTGGCATAGGCTTACAAAGTATGTCTGTCCTGTTATATCATCAAAGCGCGTTTACTTTAAGAAAGATTATGACTTCATCTTTCATGCAAAAGAACTAAAAACAACTTGGGCGCCAGCTCTTTTATGTGTTATTCATAGCGGAAAAAGAAACCTTTAATGAAACAGCAAGCACATCTGAATTATTTTAAGAAATGATAATACATTTTGTGGAAAAATCAACTCAATTGCATACTGCAGCAAAATCCTAAAAAGAACCTGCCATTATTCCTTTCAAATATATAGCACTGCTTAAGGCATACTCTTTCCACAGATGGCCTGGTCCTCCTGAAGAAGCTTCCACCAGTATATCATACTTTTGGTAACAGCCATGCCACCCTTTGACAATCTTTCTGAGGGTTGAAACAATGCAGAGTTGGGCTTGGTTAGTATTTGGATGGGAAACTCTAGGCAAAAATATGTTGATGTTAGAAGTAGCAGTAATGGAATAAGTAGGGAACAGTCTTCCCTCTGGACCAAATATAAATGATGTGCCCTTGCACAGTGATGGGACCACTGTGTCGCAGGAAGTGCTGTCTTCTGGATTCGATCATGATGTTAAGCCACTGACCTGACTCAGGGTGGTCAATAAAGATGAAATATCACATTAACGTTTCCCCCAGTGTCCTGCTTAAATTCTCAGTCTGGCCAGCTAATCACCTGCCATTTCAATATATTCAAATAATTCCCTCCCTCTAAATCACAGATGATG
Organism: Conger conger; assembly: GCF_963514075.1. Classification (NCBI taxonomy): domain Eukaryota; kingdom Metazoa; phylum Chordata; class Actinopteri; order Anguilliformes; family Congridae; genus Conger; species Conger conger. Next base: position 32,660,720 of record NC_083765.1, on the reverse strand, counting down.
TGTTTTCTGGCATAAGATGGCTACCTAGCACCACCCAAATGGGTGCTGAACATAGATGGTGGTTGAGGAGAAGTCTCTCTTCCACTGTAGAGCACTTTGAGACCATAAAGTGAGCTATATAAGAACCACCAATCGTTACATTATATTATTACATCATATTATTTTAATTCATTTCAGTTATTCAGGTCTCCCATCCAAGAAATGAACCACAGCCCCGCTCAGCTTTAGTCATAATATGTACCCATGTGACCTCCTAATGCTCCTCTCATCCTGTCATTTGTCCAGCACGGTACATATTATTGTGCCCAAAGCTGTATAATCATCAATGTGAGCGGTGCTATGGCCTGATTTACTCAATAAGCATATGCTGCTATATCTGCTAGTGGCAACACTGCGTACTGCTTCTTGCATCAACAATGCTCCAAGTAGCATATCATCAAATATTTGTAATCGTTGTTTAAACTACTCTACATTATTTAGTCCCATTCTAGTAGAATGTGAATGATGTAATTATTTGAAAAATGCTTTTGGTTCCACTGAAGCTGTTCTTTTGCCGAATTAAACCGAAACAAGTGAGAACATCGTTGCATTACATTACATTACATTACATTAATGGCATTTGGCAGACGCTCTTATCCAGAGCGACGTACAACAAAGTGCATACCCATAACCAGGGATAAGTGCACTGAAAGACCCTAGAGGGAAGTACAATTACAACTGCTACCTGTACAACAAAGATAAGGATCAGGGTCAATTTTTTTTTTTTTTTACGAACAAATAAACAAACAAACAAAGCAAAAGTGACCAAACTTAACTATCCAAACACTGCTTACCTAGCCAACTAAAAATATTGATACACAAAGTAAATCACAAAGACAACAATTAAGGTTCACAGGGAGGTAGGGAGGGACGGGGAGAGATGTTGCTTGAAGAGGTGTGTCTTCAGTTTGCGCTTGAAGGTAGGGAGAGATTCTACAGGAGATTCTTCCACCACCATGGAGCCAGAACAGACAGTAGTTGTGAGGTGGAGGTTCGGAGAGGGGGAGGTGCCAAGCGGCCTGTGGAGGCTGAACAAAGGGGTCTGGCAGGGGTGTAGGGTCTAATGATTTTTTGTAGGTAAGGTGGGGAAGACCCCTTAACTGCTAGCACCAATGTTTTGAATTTGATGCGAGCCATGACAGGCAGCCAGTGGAGGGAAGTAAGCAGGGGATGACGTGTGAGTATTTGGGAAGGTTGAAGACCAGACGAGCTGCTGCATTCTGGATAAGTTGGAGGGGTCTGATGGCAGACGCTGGGAGGCCAGCCAAGAGGGAATTGCAGTAGTCCAGAACCATCGCTTGGACCAGGAGCTGGGTCGAGTAGGGGGTGAGAAAGGGGCGGATTCTCCATATGTTGTATAGGAAGAACCTGCATGACCGGGTAACCGCTGCAATGTTCTCGGAGAGGGACAGTCTGCTGTCCATCACCACGCCGAGGTTCCTTGCACTGGGTGATGGCCTAAGTGTGGTATCCCCGAGGGAAATGGAGAGATCCAGATGGGGAGAGGTATTAGGGGGGATGAATATCATTTCAGTCTTACCTGGGTTAAGCTTCAGATGGTGGTTGTCCAACCAGCTCTGGATGTCACTCAGGCAAGCAGAGATACGGGCTGAAACCTGTGTATCAGATGGTGGGAACGAGATGAAGAGTTGGGTATCGTCCGCATAGCAGTGGTAGGATAGCCCATGTGCAGTGATCACAGGGCCAAGAGAATGAGTGTAAAGAGAAAAAAGAAGTGGGCCTAGGACTGAGCCCTGGGGAACTCCTGTGGCAAGGGGCCGAGGTGTCGATACCGTACCAGCCCAGGCAACCTGGAAGGAGCGACCAGAGAGGTAGGACTCAATCCAGTCCAGGGCTGTGCCACAGATGCCCGTTGCTGACAGGGTGGACAGGAGGATGGAGTGATCCACAGTGTCGAAGGCAGCAGAGAGATCTAGAAGAATGAGGACAGAGGAGAGGGAGGCTGCTCGTGCGGCATGGAGTGATTCACTGACGGAGATGAGCGTGGTCTCTATCGAGTGGCCCGATCTGAAGCCAGACTGATAGGGGTCTAGCAGGTTGTTGTTGGAAAAGAAAGAAGAAAGTTGACTAGAAGCGGCTTGTTCTATGGTTTTAGAAAGAAAAGGAAGAAGAGATACCGGGCGGTAGTTCTGGATGATGGAGGGATCCAGAGTTGGCTTTTTTTAGTAGAGGTGTGATGAGGGCCCTCTTGGAGGATGCTGGAAAACAGCCAGAGGGGAAGATAGATAGACGTTGCGTACAGTAAGATAGATATGCGGTATCAAATATGCATGTTTGATTAACATTCTGACAGCATTTTATCACAGGTGGATATGCCAAACAGAAATTACAGTATTTAAAACATACTTAAAACATACAAACATAAGGAACCAATACATGGCTGGAAGTTACAGCTAGTTTCGTGTATCTTTGCGGATATGCTATTAGCACAGAGTATCTTTCTTGTGATAAGGTATTTCGTTCCCTTTTCTGGAAGTACTAAAATGACCTCTCCCTCAGCCAACACAGACCACAGCAATGTCCAGCTCTCTGTTCACGATTATCCCTTTCCTCCGGGTGCTATAACTCTGCAGTGTCAAACGACACACAGCACAACATCCACCCATGAGCCACTGCTCAGTGATGACCACAAACAATGTTAGTGAATTTCTTTAACAAAAATGCTCCAAAAAGGACCAATAATCAGCTTTGCTGTAAAAGTTTCCAAACTGTTTTTTCATGGCTATGTTAACCTGCATGGTGTATCATTAGCAAAAGTTATATGATGGTATTACAGAAAGCAGATGTAGACCAAAGGTTTTAATTTTGCTCAGATGGAATTTCTATTGATTTCTTCTGTCCCTTGTTAGCCATGTGGTTCTTCCCATTCTGCACAGCGGACCCTGCAAGCAAACATTCCAGGCCCGGCGTTGAGCTAAGCCCATTTTTAATTCATAAAAGCCGAAAGGATGGATTCAATATTCATGAACAATCTGTCTCCAAACAACAGATAATGTATCTGTGGGGCAGTATATTGTAACACAAAGGAAAGTTCAGTCTATCGTACAAGAAGTGAAATGTCAAAGTCAAAATAGGATATGAACTGGCATAGATAAGTTTATGTTCTCCCTTACCACACTGTCTGGAATGATATAGGCTGACTGGCTGAGCACTAAAAATAAATACAGAAAAAGAGTATAACTCCATGCAGGGAAATCTATATCCTTTAAAAATTGGCAGCTATGGAGGGATAAGACCAACGTGTAATAAGTGCAGACTGTTCTGAACTGTTTTTATTATAGCAAACGTCATTGTGAAAGACTTTTCAGATAAGACATTTCTTTCCACTTTGTAATTATGAGGGTGAATGGGCCAATGTGGAATAATAAAACCATGATGTCTTTGACAATGACAGAAAAATAGGCGATCTTTGATGCGACGTTCCCAGGCAGAAAGAATTCAAGGTTACGGTCAATATGTAGCTTCTGAGTGCCAACTCCCCTTTATTTTACATTAAACGACTTATTTCTAAATGATTGCAGCAGTTTCTATTTTGTGTGTAAACAGTCCACACAGCTGGATATGTACTAAAGCTATCATAGTTCTGTCAATTCATCACAGCTGCCCTAGCTGAGTATTGGAGCTTCAGCCTTAGAATCGGGTTAGAATCGCGCCTCCTTATCGACTATACCACACTGCCGCCCGAAAAAAAAAATGTCATTCACCTTATGATATCAATTCAGTCAGGCACTGCACAAACGTAGGCAGTAATGGTCGTTTCTCGTGATTCTGTGAGAACTCTAAATATTGGCTTTCTTTTTGACACAGTAAACATGAAACCAATTTGTAAACAAGTGTTTCTGATAAACAGCAGAGCATTTCCCAAAAAAACCACCCTGACCTCTCGGCAGACATTTTAACCCCTAAACTGCTCTCCACTCTGAGATGAAGCAGTTTTAAATACAGAGGCCTAAGAAGTGTAAATGTCAAATCAAATAAAGAGAAAACAAGGGTTCAATAAAACACTTTACTTTCTCCTTTGTGGAGACGCACCTCAGCATGAGGCAAATTTACAGTAATGTTTGCCAAAATATATAAGATCACGGTTGATTATGATGATCGCTGATTGTTTATTTCTTAATGTTTTTTTCTTTTTTGCAGGTCAAAGTGCAACAAGATCACTTCATGTTTCCATGTAAAATGGAAGTCTGATGTCCATTTACTATGATGGCAAATATGGGGGAAAATTCACTATCTAAACCGAGTTTGCATCTTCAAATTCAAATCAAATCTGGAAGAAACACCTTCCAATAGAAATATAATGTATTATTTCACTGACAGAATTGCTGACAATTATCACAGAAGAGCTTAAACACTGGTTGAACGATTGAGTTACGCTGCCATCTAGTGGCACTAGGAAACAACACCAACATGGCAACTATTACGTGCTATGTGACATTGCTTTAGTATCATTTCAGGGATATAAATTAAGGGTCATCCTCAATGACACTGGAAACAGCCACAGTTTAAATTAAAAATGTCAAATAAACATAAATGTGCAAGTTACATGGCTCTCATCAGTCATTAAATACAGTATGTATAACACACTTCTTACAGCAGGAAACATTTACTTTTATTTTGTTGAGCGCCTGTCGTGTCTGTTTATTCACTGTGGAGTACAATGGACTCCTAGATTGGATATATGCACTGGACACCCCTCCAATGAACAGGCAGAGCAATACTAGGCCTGATGAAAAATCTTTACATTGGATATATCATTCTCTGGAATCAAATAAACAGCTAATGTTAAAATTAAGTGTTCAAATTCCAGTTTAACTCCTTTTCCAGTTAAATAGACAAACTGCTGGCCATTCCGGTAGCAGCTACTAGTGACAGAATGCCAATTAAGCACCAGTGTTTTTTTGAAGATCAAGACTTGGCAAAAGACGGTTGGCGGATTGTCCCCAAGTCTGCAGGGACTTGTGGAAAAGAAAAGCCAGCTGGCACTTTGGCCGTTCTGGCTCTCTTTCTCCCTCTTCCAGAAAATGCACCAGCTTCACAAACGCACCCCAAGCTTGAATATTAACATGGTGTTTCCTTAGTAACTAGCTTGTTGTAAGAAACCACGTGGCAATTTGGTCCTTTGTTTTTGCTTAGTTTTTTCCTACCCTACTGATAAAGGCACTTGCGATTTTGGCATTGCAAATTCACTTTTTTTTGGGGGGGGGGGGGAGGGGGGGAGGATAATGATGATATCATCTTGGCTTGGCATTCTAAAATCACCCAGCAACCCCAGGGCGGGCACTGGGGGTGGGCACTACCATCCTTCCAGGGCAGAGAAGGATCTGGAACCCCTGTCCTGCTGGAACAGGATATTTAGAGCACATACAGAAGGCCCTTGTGCTGGAAAGTGTTCACAGTAACACTGGAGCACTTCAAGACCACAGAACAACAGTTCAGCTACATGAACTGAACCGTTTGGGCACACAGACTGAGCACACTGTACACAGACAGTCCTGGCAGTGAAGGCCTGGCTCTGCCAGTTAAGGGCCACACCTAAGCAAAGGTGTGGACAAATAACAAGGACCTGCTTGATAAGGTTTCACTTCACTGATTTATTTAATTAAAAATTGGCAATTGAAAAAATCTAATAAAATTAAAACCCAAACACTCCTCCTTGCACACAAACGGCTAAAACAGTCCAGTGTAGTGTAGTGTGTGTTACGGCGCAGCATATCAGACGGCAGGTGTCACTGCGCCGTTGAGAAAGCTCTGAGCAGCAGGTCGGCCGCCAGGCCAGGGGAGAGGTCCCCGCGGGTCACACGCTCCTCCAGCGCGGGCAGGGCGTCCCTGACGGAGGGCTGCTCCTGGAAGTGCTGCAGGACGCTCTCCTGGATCAGGCTCCACATCCACACCTTCTGCTGGCTGCGCCTCCTGCTCTGCAGCTCCCCGCTGCGCAGCCCCACCTCCTGGAACTCCTGCATCCGGGACCACAGCTCCGCCACGCCCTCGCCCGTCTGCGATGACACGCGTGACACCTGCCGACCAACCGGGGTTAGAGCAGGGCGGCACAACCCTGCTCCTGGACATCTACCTTCAGCCCTAACAAGGCACCCCTCATTCAACAGCTACAGCAGGGTGGCACAACCGCGCTGGACATCTACCTTCACCCCTAACAAAGCACCGCTCATTCAACAGCTACAGCAGGGCGGCACAACCGCGCTGGACATCTACCTTCACCCCTAACAAAGCACCGCTCATTCAACAGCTACAGCAGGGCAGCACAACCGCGCTGGACATCTACCTTCACCCCTAACAAAGCACCCCTCATTCAACAGCTACAGCAGGGCGGCACAACCCTGCTCCTGGAGACCTACCTTCAACCCTAACAAAGCACCCCTCATTCAACAGCTACAGCAGGGCGGCACAACCCTGCTCCTGGAGACCTACCTTCAACCCTAACAAAGCACCCCTCATTCAACAGCTACAGCAGGGTGGCACAACTCTGCTCCTGGAGATCTACCTTCAACCCTAACAAAGCACCCTTCATTCAACAGCTACAGCAGGGCTGCCCAACCCTGCTCCTGGACATCTACCTTCAACCCTAACAAAGCACCCCTCATTCAACAGCTACAGCAGGGTGGCACAACCCTGCTCCTGGAGATCTACCTTCAACCCTAACAAAGCACCCTTCATTCAACAGCTACAGCAGGGCTGCCCAACCCTGCTCCTGGACATCTACCTTCAACCCTAACAAAGCACCCCTCATTCAACAGCTACAGCAGGGCTGCCCAACCATGCTCCTGGAGATCTACCTTCAACTAGGGATGTGACAAATCATCAGTTTTAGTAACCGCTTACCATCTCATTTTGTAACGGTTAACCGATTAACCGGTACTGCTTATGACCGCTAGAGGTCGTGTCTTTGCAGAAATCTGCAGTTAAATCTCTGTAGTTTATGTCCAGGCAATGCTGGTCGATCATGTGTCATTTTTATAAATGCATTGGTTAAAATTCTAATTCTTCATGTTTTCATCCCTCTTTTCTCAATGGCTTCTGCCTGATAGACTTGATTGGCATGAAATCTGTGAATATGCTGCTGTAAACAACTTTCTGCACTCCGTGGTCACGCAATATTGCCTGATATAATATAACACCTAGAGATAGGGCTGCCCCACCCTGCTCCTGGAGATCTACCTTCCTGGAGGTTTTGGCAGCGCTATACTAAAACAGACAGGGTTTTCACCACTTGTACTGGCTCAATTAGCTAGTTAACATAAAAACCAAAGCCAGTTCACTGGTAGATTAGATCACAGGGGAACATCCCATACAGGGGTACAGGAATACATTTGAGCTGTCATTCATGAAATCATGTAAACATTTTATCACAATGTCAAATCACGGCTTTGGTTAATGAAATAGTCATGTGCAGGACATGGCATTAAATCCAGAAATAGATATGGCTCTCCTTGCCCACCCTTGATCTAGATCCCCCAGACACCCTGTGTTGTTAACATTGCTATTTTGGTTTGGCTTACTTCTGAAAATCCATTAAGGGCCATGACCAAAAGCAATACTGTGGAAATCAACATTCAGTGCTGTGATACAGCACCACTAACAGCTACCATCAGGAACCTCCGGCAGTTAGGAAGCAGAGAAGGAACTCGGAGCTGAAATGTGATCTAATCCGTAGCAAGAGTACTGGGGGGGAAGGCCAACCTTCGGCCCAGACTCGCACCATTTTTAAGAGGTTTAAAATATGCGAACTCGCACCAGTAGAGCCTGAGTGAGAAAAATGACACATACCTTTGAAATATAATTCACTTTCTAACAAAGACAAGATTTAAACAGAGATTAAGACATTTCTGAAAGAACAGAACCTTCCACTATGTTCTCCTTCAAGTACTGAAAGCCTAGAGAAGAGACTAGGGATTAGCCTCCTGCTGACTGGGGGAGAAGGGTCATGCTCTCTCAGAGTCTGAAGCAGATACCTTTGGGTTCCATAGTTTGGACTTTTTCCGGAGAAGCTTCAGGGCGCTGGTGTACTCTGCTTGTATTCTGCGTGCAGGAACCAGCAAATCTCCGTCTGCTTTGGTGACCACAACCAAGTCAGCCATTTCAATGATCCCCCTCTTGATTCCCTGTGGAAATTCAGTTCACACTTATTAGTTCACTAGTCCTGGAAATGAGATAAGTGAAGCAAATCCAGGAGCAGAGATGCAAACGGGCCTGGGTTAAAAGTGCAAACTGTCCTCAGTTAAAAGTGAGGTGAAGGCTTTGGTTCAGTCTCCTGTCAGTGCCACAGACTGACCTGCAGTTCATCGCCCCCAGCAGGTGGAATGAGTAAAACAAACATATCCACCATGTCTGCAACTGCAAACTCTGACTGGCCGACACCTAATGCAAACAAAGATAATATTCACAGGAAATATAATGTATGTAATGTATGTGTGTCAATTCCATTTTGAACAGAGATTCTTCCTAAAAAACGATTTCATCCAGGTTAATACTTCTCAAAGCAGGATTACAAAGTTAGTAGGCCAACTGCTCAGAGTAAAACCCGGACAGCTCCCAAATCTGGAACATGGACTGAAGTAAAAAGGACTGTTCCAGGTTTTACTCAGCAGTTATCCAGTCACAGTAGTTCAGTAATCCTGCTTCGTGAAATCCCCCCCAATACTAATCTGTGTCCAATCGACCCATAATTTCACAGAAGTTTTTAAATAATTCTACATAATCTTCTAAGAGACAGCTCCACACCTGAACAAAGCAGAAGCCATGAGTAATATAACATACCACTACTAACCTGTACTGCTACACTACAATACTGACCAAGTAATAAGCAGATCATAACATACAGTATCTACATACACCTAAACAGTGGAACCTTACCTACTGTTTCCACTAAAACTATATCGTACCCAGCTCCTTCACACAGAACTATGGCCTCGTTAGTGGTCCTGGTGACCCCTCCCAGGGTGCCCGACGTGGGGGAGGGTCGAATGTAGGCCTGCATGTCCCTGGACAGTTCTGTCATGCGCGTCTTATCGCCCATTAAAGACCCTGAAACGGATGGAAATAGATTTGGTTTCAGAGCCGCAGCATTGACTGAATCCAAGAAGATAAGGATACGCAAAACACTACATAGTAAGTACATTTACAGATAAAGGCGATGGAAGACCTGACATTATGGGGTAGCTAAAAGGAAAGATTCACCTAAAACTGTAAGAGTGGTATCTATCAGAGATAAAACAAAGTTCAAGAGAAATATACACTTATTGACCTGCTTTATAGAACATCACCCCAAAAAGTCAAATCACTCACACTGACACGGTTAGGAAGAACCCACTCCAATACTCATTGTTTAATACAAAAGTAGTTAATATATACACTCTCATTCATGCGCTTGGCTTGTTTTGATTATCTTTGCAATTTCATAACCAATCACAGACATATACAGGTATATGTGCACTGTCCAAAAATAAGTTGACATCCCGCCATGATATTCTTACCTTTAAAACATCCTCTAGTGTCCTAGGTGAAGCATCCCCAACCCTAAAAAACTGCTGTAGCCTATTGTTTACACTTACCGCCTGTAGTGCAGGAGGAGGGGTCTACAGCCAAAACTGAAACTTTGTGGCCACTTCCAGTCAACATCTTCCCAAACACCTCAATGAAAGAAGACTTCCCTGCTCCTGGGGGACCAGACAGCCCTGGGGTAGGACAAGAAACAGTCTGAGCCACAGCTGGAATACCCGCAACAAAACCCACACATTTAATTGTTAGTTATTCTGTATCCTTCCATAATACATGCTCATAACACCATGCCCTCTATGTCATAAATTGGTGATGATTCACAATCACAACGAATTCAGTAATTAGTTGCATTTAGAATGTAGTCTAACAATACAACAATATCAAATTGTAATATGACAAAAAATAAAAGGAAGAGAACTCACTAACCTAGGCTACTCGAATATAAATAGACAGAGAGATGGTGAAGTTAGATTTCACTGACCTATTCTAAAAGCCAAAGGTTTCCCCACATTAAGTCGCTCCTGTTGGCGCCGGTGGGCGAGGACTCTTTGGACAAGAACCTGCGCCAGCTCCTTCTTTCGAGGGTGCTGGGTCTCCACCAGAGTAATAGACTCCGCCAGACAGGCCCTACGCCCGGTCACGAGTCCCTTATATAGCCGCTCCAAGACCCTAGTCTCCCTGTCCGTCAGCTCGCCCATGTGCTGATTCAGGGCTGAGTCCATGCAGTAGCGCCGTCGCTGCTGCTCGGCCAGTAATGCTGACCGGCCCAGATCTAAAGCCACTGTACAACTCAAAGAGCGACCGAGGCGGCCAGTCCATGCTGATGACAACATGCTTACGCGGTGAGCCACACACAAGAATGATGAAGATGCCATTGTTCAGCGCCGACGCGGTTATGCCAGACAGACCTAAAATAAATAAAGTCAGTGGTTGTATTCAAACCCACGTTAGGAATGCTAGCTAGTGTGTATAAATAATAATTTACACTGTTGCCACACTGTCTTTATCATCAAAGCTAGTATAACTAAGTTCAAGCAACAACAGCTATCAACCGAATCCAACATTTACACCGCACAAACTACAACCCATACCTGACCATTTGTATTCAAAACAGCCAAGCGATAGAAAAAAAATAGCAAGATATTGGCACGTTTTGCATCATTTGCGTGGTTAAAACAAGTAGAAGATAATTAGCTCACAATCACATTATCAATGACTGGAATAGCTAGCTACCAATGGAATTTACATAACGTTAGCCGCTGCTAACTGGCTAGTTAACTCGCAATACAACACTTACCCGGCTCAAAAGACCGCTTCCTATTGTTTTGCTATCATTGTTTTCTAGGGCACTGTTTGACAGATGTCATACATTGAATGCCATTTAAAAAGACGTCTGGCTAGTGAGAACATACATGCAAAGTTGACCTAGCTCTCCACCTTTGCCAGCTGTGAAAAACATGATGGGCACCGTTGTTTCACTTCCTACTTCCTGTTACATGGACAACTCTTTCCGGTGGGATTACCACATATATCATAAGAAAAGGATTGTAAAAGTGATTTCACTTTATTTTCTTTACCTGATGTAATTTTATTCGATCGAATTGAATGGTGAGACGTCTATTTATAAGAGAGAAACTCAAGTAATGTTTGGTTACACATTTCTCTCTCAGGTCGGTGTACCTTACATCAGCTGCAATAAATAAGCAAAAACAGTAAAACTTTTTGAACCACTAGATGGCAGTCTGCGATAAGAAACATAAAAGCACAATCATTTTTATCACGCAGTTGGTTAGAAAAACCTTTCCGTTTTTGCATTTTATGACACTCACGAATCGGACTAAATGTATGAATGAGAATAGGCTATGAGAATCAAACAAATTTCTATATAAATTATTTTGTATGAACCAAGTTATATTCTCACATCTCTCTTCATAGTCCCATTGTTGATCCATTGAGTTTTCATTGAGTGTGTCATAGTGGGCAACGACCTGAGCTCATACCTAAAGCTGTAAGAACAGCTTCATACTCCCGGTGAGTTTTTGCTGTGAATAAACCTAATCAGTAAATACCTAGCTGTTAAAACCTGTTGTATAAAGTATTTCGTAAAGATGTGAGGTGGTACACACACACACACACACACACACACACACACACACACACACACACACACACACACACACACACACACACACACACACACACATTCACAACTCAAAATACATAGAAAATCTATTGTGCCAATGGTATTCTCTTTTTGAGCAAATAAGGCAATTCTTGTAATGAAATGATTTTATTGAATTTTCCAGGAGAGGCCTGATAGCTGTTCAATTTAACTGCTTTCTGGGAATATGACTCTAGAGCAAAATTATCAAAAGGGAAACAATGCAGGGAAAGTAACCATCTGAAAAGTGCAGATACAACAAATAACCAAAAACATTTGTTTTTAAAAAAAGTACAAACATTAGACATTTTAATTAACAGTGAATGGGGTTTCCTGAATTAAAAAAAAGAAAGAAAAAAGTACGAAATTAAAATTCTGTTTTATAAAACAATACTGAATGGCCATCAGCAACTTGCTCAGCTCTCAATGTACTTGTTTTCTCGGTCTACAACTTAAAAAAAAAGCTTCATTATCAAAAAGGCTCGGCCAACACATTTCATAACATTTATTCATCAAAGCCCTGCAGAGTCAATGAAATAGGAGGACACAGATGGACAGAATTTTCCACAACGCAGCCATAAACACAAGCTGTACCGCGCGCAGCTCAGAAAGGCTCCACTGCGACTGTGCGTCATGTTATCAGTGACAGCACCAGCACCTCTATTCAAACAGAACTACACTTCCAGAGATTGCACAGCACTTACTCTAATAGTCAGTTTATCTAAACACTCCGCGGAACATTACAATAACGCAAATAGAGAAATATGCACATATTTTCCCCACCTTACCAACACTACCCCCCCACCCTCTCCCCAATGTTCCCTCCCGCCCCAACCCAACTATGAGATTCTGAACTGGAACTGTGTGCTACGTTTATTATTTTTCAGTTCTACATGAGAACGACAACATGTCTGGGAGACGTTTATTTTAATTGCTGTCCTAATATAGCCATTAACAAATTGTATTTAAATTCCTTTAATATGACCTTTCTAAATGAATTTTATTTAGCCCGGTTGCCCTCTGTTCTGTGCAGGTATACAACTGCTAGCACCTGGAGATTACCTGGGTGAGCCATGGAATACTGCAGTGTAAACTGGAAACAGGATGAAATGGAAACGGCTAGAACGAGAGCGGGAGGGCACTGGCAATGAGTATAATGGTCTAATTATTACACTTGGTCACAAATATCAAGTAACTTCCAGAAACTTAGTCACCTCCCCCCCACCCCCCATCCCCCAACTAGTCTGCCATGTGCCCAATTCGGACGTCCTTCAAGTAAAACACCCCCCCCCCCGGCCCCAACCCTCCAAAAAGCCCAGTACTGGCACTCATTTCAATATAGGATGCAGTCCAGCACTGTTCTCAGATCAGTCCAGGCAACTGATGTAGTCCAGCAATGTTCCCAGTTAGGTCTAGGACACTGAAGAGATGGGGTTGTGGGGGGAGCCCATTTGAGTGAGCACTTTATCCAGCCACTGCAGGGGGCCGTGCAGGTGAATCTCGATCCAGCAGGGGGTGCTGGTGACATCCTGGCGGTGATATTCTGCACCCCAGCCCTGGAAAACAGCCACAAACCCACTGCACATTAATCATACATCATATGCACATAGCCTTTAATTACCTGGCTGCCCTAAAAATTAATAATAAGGATGAACAAAATTAATTAATCTTCAATTTTACCTGATGTACTCATAGTATGGCCTCCCGGAAAAAGCAGGCTGAAGTTATTTTAACTGTAATTATATAAAGTGAGCACCATAACTAATTGGGCAGTGACACATTTAGTTATTTTGGTTCTGTACTCAAACATTTGAGTTTGAATGGATGGTATGGAAATACCATCCAAAATGGTCTCCCCATTTTAAGGTATTATGGCTACAAGAATTGGCTTTACAGATTTGTTAGGCAGGTGTATTTGTGTCGTTAGTGTATGCATAAGAGAGATGTTGAAACAAGATGATTCATCTCAAGGGGCTATTATTTAAGATAAAACCAAATGCCTCCCAACTTATTGGCCAGAATGATGATGATTGGATCTGAATCCAACTAAACATGCATTTGACATGCTGAAGAGGAGACTGGAGACAAATAGTCCCCAAAACAAGCAGGAATTGAAGATGGCTGCAATATAGGCCTGGCAGAACATCACCAGGGAAGATACCCAGCGTCTGGTGATGTCTATGCATCGCTTCAAACAGCCATTGCATGCAAATATGCACCAAATATTATTACTTTATTCTACATTATATTAAACTGTCAAATATTTTTTCATGCCCAAAAAAAATGCCTATGTAGAAAAGATTCTATTCTATAATTTCTAAACGGTTAATCTGATGTGGATGAAAATACCCTCAAAGCTGACAGTCTGCACTTCAACCTCATTGTCACTGACCTTTCAAACTCAAAGCACTAGAGTACAGGACCAGAATAACCCCAAAAAAAAAAAAAAAAAAGTGTCACTGTCCAATGAATTATGACGCTCACTGTAGATATGATGTGGATGTGGGTGTGTGTGTGTGTTGGTGTGTGTGTGTGTGTGATGACTATGCATGCTTGTGTGTATGAGAGAGAAAGAGTGAGAGTGTGCATGTACTCAGGAGTCAGCTCATGTCTGTGCCTACACGCGCGCTCTGCTCGTGTGCGCGCAGACCTGCGGGTGCGACGAAGACTCCGGCACGCTACCTTGACGAAGCTCATGCGGATGGTGCACATCTTGGTGAGCTCGTACACTGCCTCGAAGCCGTGGTTGACGGACTGGGCCAGCAGCTCGGCGAACTCCTGGTTGTTGAAGATCTTGAGGCTGCAGCCGCTGGGGATCTTGCAGACGGTGGTGGGGTGGAAGCCGTGGTGGTAGTTGCAGTTGCGGCTCTGGACGAAGATGCTGCTGTCGCTCAGGCACTCGGCGTAGACCTCGCCCCCCACGTAGTACAGGTGCACGCCTGAGGACAAAATGGCGGCTGAGAGGGCTGCTGGTCGCTCCTTAGCTCGGAGAATTCTGGTCATTACATCATTTGCCGAGTAGTTTTTTTAAATGAGTGTAGCCATCGCACTCCCTCATACGGTACATAAAGACTGAGTGATGTAATCATTTCCTGCATCGCTCCGAGCAGGATGCTAGCACTCCCACTCAAATGAGGTCTATATTTATATCGCTTCTAAATGATGTGCTGGAAATGATTATTATTATTGTTGTTGTCGTAATAAAAATACCCTGAGGCTAGGCTGCTCAGAAGATTGAACTGTGGAGGGGAACACGTCTGAGGCACCGCTTGAGTTCTGTGTATGCAAGCGAACATAATTGTGTTTGCTATTGGAAGTAAATACCAATCAGCGGTGGCTTCTGGTAGCAAGCTTCATTTACAAACCATTGGCAATCAGATATTTTTAGCAGTTTTTACACTGAAATTGCTAGAATTGATAGTGCCCCATAGACAGTTAGCAAGTTACAATGCAACTTAATTTTACTTCAAATTGAAATTAAGAATATGAAAATATAAGGCCCATGGGAGTCTCCAATGACTGTTCCACCACACTTCCCCTACACAGAGAAGATGGCTACCTTTTCCGATGTGCCGCCGGGTGTTCTCGATGGTGGAGTTGCGGTTGACGTTGGACAGGAGGCCGAGGCAGAAGCGGTTGCGGTTGTTGGATGGGTCGGTGAAGCCGTCGACCAGCACGCTGGTGGACGAGGCCTGGAAGGCCTCTCCCACGCGGTTGTTCAGCTCGTAGTAAACAATGGAGCACCAGTGTTTGGGCTCCTCATAGGCAACAGGCTGAACATCTGCAAAGGAGAAACATAGTCACATGACGTCCCCAGTCACATGACATCCCCAGTCACATGACATCACAGGAAGTACACAGAACCAGCTCCTTAACAGAAAGAGTACTAGTGAGGGAAATGTTTGTTCAGATGTATCATGCAACACTACTGGAAGGCCAGGCTGAGACAGATGATACTCAACTCAGTCATGAAACACACTATTTGCATACAGTACACTCTCACCTGTGAGACAGACTACTGAGGTCAATAACTAAACATAGCAATCGTAAAGAACAAAGGTACCTGCTCCACCCATGTCATTTGTATGAACAGATATTTCCTGTTATTTAAACAGGCCCTATGCTATGCTTTAACTGCATTTTAAATATTCTGTCATGGCAAAGCAAAGAAAGCTATTTTTTGGTTACTTGCTGTGGAGGCTGGGCTCAGTTTGTGGGAAGGAAGCAGGGCAATATGAGGACCACGCCTACTGGTTAAGTAGGCACACACCTGAATTACGATTCAGTTGAGGAAATAAGGTGTGCTTCTTTCCACAGTAGACGGTTGAGACTGGGAAACCACAGCCACCGAAAGAGAGCTGAGCGACAAACTGAGTGGGCTGAAAAGCTGTGCTTCCGTTTGATTAGCATTTTATTTTAGTTTGTTATTTTCTATCCGGATCCTGTGAGGGTGACAGACAAAGCCTTCCTGTTCTTACTATTTGCTCAAGCTCTCTCTTTGTGCACACCTCTACATTCAGGTCTCACATTTGTTGTGGTAATAATGCAAACAGTAATCGCACACAGTAAAAATGGCCCAAAACAAAAGCACTGAGGAGGGAAGCAGAAAAGTGATATGTCCAAATAAAGCTGGCGGTTTAGCCAGCTGCCCTGTATTCTGGGAGAGGTGGTGGCAGCTGTGCGTTCTCAGGGGGACTCCATTATGTTTACCCTGCGCATATCTCTGCCACACTTCCTCTACCCTGCGGCACTAGTCCACAGGTGTGTTTTGTCTACTCCTACAATGGAAACTAGCCCAGTGTGCAGGATGCAGCTTGGAATTCCCAAACTCCTAATGCCACTTTGGACAAACATTTCCATATATTTCCTCCATTTCCCCTTCATGTCAGGACTGTATTGTTGCCATTTTGTGCTGGATATATAACAATAAATACAAATTTTCTCCAAATAATAGCTCAAATGTAAGCAGTGTTTCATATGCCCGCAAGGTGGAGTTCCAATGTGCTGATGGATCCAAAAACAAGGCCGGGCTAAATCTAAAATACAAAAATTAAACAATGCAAACTGCTGAGCTACACAATGCGATAATGCTTAGCTGTCATATCCTGGAATGAACTCTACAGTACAATCCACAGAGACAGACAACTGGACCAATCAGTTGCAAAGTCATCTGTCCAGAGGTGGTGATGTTGTGAAGGTACCTTGGGCTTTGGGTGACACACAATTGTACAATCATTCACCTATCATGTGTAGGTGACACTGATGCACAGCATTTTATGGTTTTGTAGTTCATGGATGTTTTGTAGTAAACAGAACACTATAATGAGTACAAGCAATGTCAGAGTTTTCATGAGTTACCTGGTCTACTGCTTATCTCTACTGGCAGGGGTGGGGCCAGCAGGTTGGTGTCCATCGGCTGGGGGCAGTCCTGAGTGACCTGCTCTTCTGGGGGCATGTATGCAGGCGGGGGGGTTTCTGCTGAAAATTAAACAACATTGAATGCACAGGGCCTGATCTGCTAAGACCTTTAGCATGGCCACCCAGTTTTACATTTACATTTTAGTCATTTGGCAGACGCTTTTAATCCAAAGCGACTTACAAGTGCATAGGTTCTACCATAAGTCAGAGCATCACATCCCGAAACTAGCAAAATACACAGGAAATGCTGTTCTAAACATAGTTGTCATCAGAAGTGCATTTTTTTTTTTTTTTTTTTTTGGGGGGGGGGGGGGGGGGGTGGGGGTTAGACAAGGATAGGGATATCAGAAAGGAGGGGCAGGGGAAATCAGGAGGGAGGACTAAGGTAGAGTTTGAAAAGGTGGGTTTTGAGTCTGCGTCGAAATAGGGGGAGGGATTCTGCTGTTCGGACAGTGGTAGGCAAGTCATTCCACCACTGAGGAACCAGAACGGAAAACAGGCGTGAACGTGCAGCTCGACCGCCAGGTGCACGTAGAGAGGGAACCGTAAGGCGACCAGAGCTGGCAGACCGGAGTGGTCTAGCTGGGGAGTAGGGAGTGATCAGGGATTGTATGTAAGGTGGGGCAGTCCCCTTAGCAGCCTGAAATGCCAACACTAGGGCCTTGAAACGGAACACTAGGGCCTTGAAACCAGTGCTCAAAAAGCACATGCCAAAGGTCTTAGAAAGTCCTAGAACATTCTCAGTGGGGGCAATAAAAACAATGACAAAACAGAACTTCACAACTGGTATTAAAATACAATCCCGCCAGTGTGGGCGGGAGAGACGCGGCTCACCTGGCATGTGGAAGGGGCTGCCGGGGTCGGAGCTGGACGGGGACTGGGGGAAGGTGGAGCTGCTGCCCCCTTCAGGAGAGCTGGGGTAGCTGTTGTTGGGGGAGAGGGGGAAGGGCAGGCCCCCGGCCTGGGGGAAGGAGTCGGGGAAGGTGGCGTTGTGGGGCATGTGGGGCTCCGTCTGGTGGAGGGGGTTGCGGAAGCGGGGCAGCATGCTGTGCTTGGCGTTGAACTCGCTGTTCCGGGGCACCAGCACAGGGGGCAGCACTGAGGGGGAACAGAGAATGGTCGACGGTTAGCGGCCGAAGAAGCTCTGACGCAATGCCAGGCCCCAGGAATGGAAGCTGGATACATGTTAGTGTCCTATGTGTGAGCGGTCAGCTGGTTGCAAGAGACACTCACCTGATGCCAGATGTCTTTCTACCACTGGATACATTCACACATCACATCTGGTCCATGACCATTCTGGCTTGCTGTCATATGCGTTTAGTTGTGCAGAGCTATGTGACCTTATCTCCATTCAAGCAGCATGGGGGGTCAAATGCTTTACTCCCTGTCCATAAATGCCAGCTGCCAAATGCAGCATAACAACTGCAGTCACATTTTCAATCATATTTTTAAAACCTGAGGGTATGTTATTTACAGCTGTCCAATTGGACACTAGCATAACAACTTTAAAATATATGTTGTTATAGATGTATTTTGAAATGCTTATGGTCATAATACTTGATCCTTCTGTGCCCTTTTATTTATTTTCAGAACGTATACGTTATCATATGTGAAAAATGTCATTTCAAATGTGGAAAGACTGCAGTGTCACGATAAGAGAACCCATTCTTAGCTATGTTGAAAGTAAGCTAGAACAGTACTGACCAGGGCTGAAGTACACTTGGTGAAAGTCACTGAAGCTCTCAGGCTATGAGGTATAGCTTAACCGTGGCAAATGTAAATACACCGTAATACTTTTGATTACCACGTTAAAGCCCTCGTTGTCTTTTCACAGAGATCAGCTGCTGCTGCATTTGAGCAATCACAGCTTTTAGATTGTCATTTCAGTGTACGTGTTTGTCACAGTGCCAGACATTTTGAGGAACAGAACTTCAGCTGCAAAAATATAATTCTGATGTGATTCTCCCAGAGCTGTTTGATGATAACATAGAGATGACAGAGCTCTAGACTAACACTTTTGCAAGGAGCATATGTGTACTACTAAGCTGATTGAGTGTGTGCAATTTTTTCCACACTCCAGATGCCAATTTTCTTAAATCTCCTGTCAGTTGAAAAAAACCTATTCTCCTAACAGTCCCATTTTACCTTTTACATCCTATTACAATGGACATCCTGCCCAAGGTTGTGGCAGGGACTCATTCAGTGAAATCCACCCAGTTGACTCCCTCATCATGCAAAGATTTTTTTTTTTTGGAATATCAATATTCATGCTGGGAAAAAACTAAATTCATATACACTTACAACAGCATCTAAAGGCCAGCGTAAATAATTGGGCATGAACCAGGCTTTAATACGGTGGAGATCATGAGTTTGAACCGTGCATTTCAGAGTCACATGCGTCTGCATCACACGTGCCCACATTACTTGCACGCATCTCCAGTAAAGCAATTATGTCTAATCGTCTTTCAAAATGATTCACGGCATGTGAAATTTAGCGCGGGCGGATTTACCCGACAATAAAAAGCACACATTTAATTTTGCACAGTCATGTGCGGTCCAGTGTGGGGCGAAGAGGAGGGAGGGGACAACCAGGTGTGTCACCTCTTGCCCTCTTCATCGTTTCCTGCCATTGTGTGGCCCAACAGACTTCCTGTTCCTCCACAGACACGCACACACAGAGAATACAGCTCATTTTCTCATTTGGCATGGCCGTTTCCTGTCCCCTCTGTGGAAGACTGTTTCTGCCCAGTCAGCTGACCATCACTGCCTGCTTAGCCAACAGAAACCCAGCTTTCAGCCCTTCTGCCCAGGAAAGTGAAAACTAATATCTGTGTTTCATACACTGCTGTTCTATCATTACAAGGACACTGTATCTCAAATATATATAGAGTGCCTGCCTGGGACAGATTGACATGACAGTGAGTGGACAGTTTGACATGCCCAGCTGACAGTGGGACAGTTTGACATGCCCAGTTGACAGTGGGACAGTTTGACGCGTCCAATTGACAGTCTGACATGCCCAGTTGACAGTGGGACAGTTTGACATGTTCAGTGGACAGTGATATGCCCAGTTGACAGTGGACAGAGCAACATGTCCAGCTGAGAGGGGACAATGTTACACGCCCTAGTGACAGGACAGTGTGACACATTGAAAACAGGAGGGAAGGACGAACAGCCAGCGATGGGCAGAAATGAAACATATCTGCAGACCAATGAATCCCTGAGGAACGACCCAAGGCTAGGATTACACAGACCTCTTTTGGCTTCAAGATGGTTGCAGCTAACAGGGAGCACTGTGTAGTCTGAAGAGGACAGTTCTGTGTTGATGAACAGAATGCAATTCAATTTCACATGGCTGCCATGTGCTAATGCAAGAGTTATGTATGCTACAAACACAGTGACTGAGCCTGCTCCCCTCACACTGATAATGGCTGCAGACATCAAGGCAGGGCCCTGCTACCAGTATCCTCATGGAGGCGAAGCATGCTGGAAGCTATATCAATGGAGTAACTTGCCATTGCTATTATCCATAATGCAATTACTGCTAGCAACTTAAGTGCACTTGCCGTTCAGAAACACAAGCTATTGTTCATGTGCAAACTAAGACTAGCCATGGCTGACTGGCTGCGTATAGCCATGCTGTGTATGGCTTTGATTGCATTTAGTACAGAAAGGAGAACTTTATTTTAGGGCAGCATGAAGGCTGCCTAAGATAGACTAAAATAGACTATAAGAAGGAACAGAATATGTTAAGACTTAACATATAAGGCTGTTATCAGTTGGCTTGAGAGGCTATTCAGAAACCAAAACAGAAAATAACCATAATGTTTAACAGGGATTGTGTAAATCTCTTGAGCTAGATAACATGCATATTAAGCAGTGTGTAAATCTGCTCATAACTAGCATATGAATCAGCAGTTGGTCATATGGGATACAGTACATTTATAGTTCAATTTAGTCATTTACTGATGCTTTTATCCAGAACGTCTCACGATGAGTGCAGAACAGTGGAATGGAATTCCACTTCAAAACATTTACAGTACAATAAGTAGCCACCTAATCTTGACCACAGGTGTATTACCTTCGATGTATAGTATATTACTGTAATAATGATGAACATCCATGAAATACCACCTCTGGCTATAAGTTAGCCCCTACACACATACTAAGTTTCGATAAACAGTACCACATCGATGTCCAACAGGCGGCCACAGTTTAACCCACATTTGGCTAAAGACTACAAATAGTATGTTAAGACATACATATCAAGCATGCAATACAGTATCATTTTTTTTTTATATTGCTGTTTATCATGCCTTGCATTACGTTCACTTTCTGCCCCCCAAAAAAGCTAAATTGGTAGAGACATTAATGGGTTAAAATTCAGTCTGATATGGATCAACAAATATTTTGTCCCTGAATATTAGCCATACAGAAATGTGTACACCCATTTACACTATGTAACAGTCCCACTGAACATGTTTGCATTAGTGTGCCAGAGAGGCCTACAGGCTGGGCACAGAAGCTCACCGGGACTGTCCACTCTCTTGTAGTGGTAGGGGTTGATGCAGACATCCTTCTGCTTGGAGCCGAAGGGGAACTCGCAGCACTCCAGGGCCTTGAGCTCGTGGTGGGACTGCAGGTCAGGCCAGCGCCACACTCGGCAGTAGATGACGTGCGGGAGGCCCTTGCGGTGGGACACCTGCAGCCGGCCGTCCAGCGAGCGGGGGATGGTCACGCAGCTGCTGGGCTGGCCGGGGCAGCTGAGCGCCCGCTCCAGCTCCTCCATGGCCCCCTTCTTCTTCTTCAGCTTCTTCACCAGGGCGTCCACCGCCTTCTCCGCCCACTTCTCCTCCTCGTCGCCCTGCTTCCATCCCAGCAGCCTCTTCACCGCCGGGCTGGTGAAGGAGAACAGGCTGGTGACGTTCATGGCCCCCCGCCCGCCCCCTCCCTGGAGCTGCTCCTGTGACGCTGCGGTCTCTCCCTCTCGCGACGGTCAGGTGAGCGGGCTGGCGTAGGCTCTCTCTCCCTCGGCCACAGCAGGAAGATCAGCGGTGGGGCTCAGTCCTTGGTCTCCAGGGCAGGTCGGGACAACTGGAAGAGAGGAACAGGCCGAATTTATGACTGAGGCTGACGGGGCTGTTATTACAGGTTTTATACGCTCAGGTCAAAGCCCACGGGACTCGTCAGTAACCCCTCCTGGTGTGAGAATGGGATTCATAACCCAGAATGATGTCATTCAATTATTGATTCAATATCCTGACACAATCTGAAGCAGTATTTCATGACGTAATGCCTCCTACATCTCAATGCCAAGTACACATTTCCTTTAAATGTTTGACGTTCGGAGGGATTGCTCAACAGTGTCTCACTTGTATGACAAGACTAATCATCTTCCTGTAGCAACAACCTATGTATATAAACAATTAAAAGGATGAAGATAGGCGATTGAGGATAAAAGCTGTTCCTTGCCATCCCAAAAGCCACGTTCAGACACACTCACAAAACCATAAAAGAAGCAATGAAACCCATACTCAGGGCTAACCTGCAGCTGATGCCAGAGAGCTGCCACTGAAATGAGATTACATTTCCTAAATTCCCTTTTCTAAAAACACGGGAGGCAAAGCCTGCCAGCTGGATGGCACACTCCGCAGGGAGACCTTGCCTGGCTAAGGACATTGTAATTCCAAGCGTTCCGAGAGTCCAACCCTCCCCTGGCTAGGGTTTGCAGATGTCCGTTTTCCAGAATATTTGTACAGGTCAGGTTTGTTGTCCCAACCTGACAATGTCATGTCCAGTCTGTGGAATTCATAGAAGAAACTTACCGGTATTTTGTATTTTTTTATTTGCCAAGTTCTCCTCAAACATGCACAGCCACCAGCTGCAAGGTTGACACTTCAGAGCAAAGTTTGCACCATCCAAAATTATCCCAACTTTCAGACCGCCATTCCCACCAACTCGCAAAATATTCTCTTTGAAACAACCAAGGCCTGAAAGATTTTCAGCTGCAGTGAGTCTTTATTGAGCTTGTGACTCAAGCGGAGTCATCTCTGACAGTAAATGTAGAAGTGGATTCAATTTCCTGCTACCGAGAAACAAAATCATCAGCGGCCATCTTCTCTCTCCGTCCCCCCCCCACCCCTTGTGCCAGTCTCTGGTCTCTATTCGCTCACATGACCTCCATTTTATCTGCGTGTGGGAGATGTTTTAGACGAGAGCGTGCTGCTTTTTTTAGTGCAGGCAGTGTTCTTATCGTTTTGTCTTTGTGTGAGTAATGTGTTATTTTTGTGCAGCTGCTGAGAGATGAGACACTTTTGTCCTCCATGAAGGCTCGAGGCCTGGACAGCAGGTGCAGTTTGCTGCCATGGGGACGGGCGAGTCTGTGGGCGTGGGAAAAACCGGAAGCCTCTCCTAAATTTAGCCCCGTGGGGCCGATTCCCGCTGCCGGGGGGCGTTTCTGGGAAGAGTGTTCATGTGGGCGAACTACGTGAAAGGAAGTGTGTTTGAGGCGAGACTTCTGCCCACGCCTCCTGTGCCATGCTCCCATGGGCTCTTTCCACCTCGTTCAACCTGCCATTTCCCTCTTTTTCACTCTGAGTGACATCACTTCCTGCGCCTGTGTTTTTCTGCCTCACAATGTAGTGATTGTATCACCACATTGAAGCAGAACTGCAGTAAAACTGCTCAGTGTTTCTCCCCCATTAAGTTTGTTTTCACCTGTGGTCGCTTGCAGTGAGGCATGCCATGACATAGGCTTTTCACTGCATATCACAGTAACCATGGCTTCAAGGAGCAACACAAATGCTAGAAATGAATACTTCTCATTATATTTAGAGAAACTCAAATATAGATGCTGTATATAGACAAGGCTATGAAAAAAGAAAATCCTTTGTTTATTGATCATGCCATTCTGATTTCATGGTTGATTATATGATATTGAGAATTAATATTGAAAATATGTATTGTGCATATCATCTGGAAAAAGCACAATATGATTTTCTGGGCATATTGCCTACCCATACTTATTCACTAATAGAAGACACACTCTGATCATGGAAAATCCTAAATGGATCCTAAAAGTTCTCTTTAGCCAACAACATAGCCGCAACTTAAATATTAATTAGCCTTTCAGTATATTCAGAATCCATAGACACTCTAATTATTAATCTGTTTTTTATCATCTGTAATCATAATTTTGTTACACTTAGCAGCACCAGCAAAGAGTGGTATATTTCCTGCCACGCCTTTTAGACACCTTCTTCTGCCACGCCTTTTACACAAACCACAAATCT
Source organism: Conger conger (assembly GCF_963514075.1). Lineage (NCBI taxonomy): Eukaryota > Metazoa > Chordata > Actinopteri > Anguilliformes > Congridae > Conger > Conger conger. Next base: position 32,636,273 of record NC_083765.1, on the reverse strand, counting down.
GCCTCCAGCAAGCTCTAACAATACCATCCGTGTGACTGCAACCGACAGCCCGAGGATCTGAGACCAGCTGTCCAGCTGCAACACGCAGTATTTAACCCTTTCAGGTGTAAGATCAGAAACGTGTGATTAGAATGTTCTTAACTGAACATTCTAATCACAAATGTGTTATTGGAATGTTCTAAACCAAACACACATTTGTGATTAGAATGTTAAGAACATTTGTGACAGCCACTACTGGTAATTGAAAGCAACGCTGTTCTAGAATGTTGACTATTCAAAGGGCTAATCAAATTCCACATCCACACCATTCCAGTTTGCAGGAAACCAGACTGGATCCAGGAGAACAACCACTGTCGTACAGTCGCCGATTCATACATAAAGGGGTTGAGACATGGTTGTGTTGATGTTGGAGACCTAGTTTTGGGTTGTCTGTCCTGCAGACAAAATAAACGGCGCCCTCACTCCGGCCAAATACGGCTTTGCAGACATCAACATGGCAACCCTGAAACACAACATGCTGAGACGCCCCACCGCAACAGCCGGGAGTGTGAGGACATGTGACCGCTACAGGGCAGCGGGTGGCATTTCTTTGCTATAGTGCGTGTTCATGTCAGTATCTCTCGTCTAACTAAACCATAAGCATAAGAGAAAGATTGTGGTCACCTTCCATCTCACCTCATATCCTCTGTTATACAGTCACAATAACTCACATCCTAATTAACAATAATTTTTAAAAACCTTTTAGCCACCATTTTCCCCCGGCCCTAAATATACCATTCACTTTGCCAGCATGCTTTAACGACCGAGGCTGGCTGAAACAAATGAGCCGTTTCAACTCCCTCCACTAAAAAGCCTGACAAAACACAGCAATTAGAGACAGAGGAAGTGAGTGAGAGAGTGTGTATGTGTGTGTGTGTGTGTGTGTGTGTGAGTGTGTGTGTGTATGTGAGTGAGTGAGTGTGTGTGTATGTGTGTGTGTGTGTGTGTGTGTGTGCGTGTGTGCGTGTGTGAGTGTGTGAGTGTGTGTGTGTGCGTGTGTGTGTGTGCGAGTGTGTGCACGAGTGTGTGCGTGTGAGTGTGCGTGTGTGTGTGCGCGTGTGTGTGAGTGTGTGTGCACGAGTGTGTGTGAGTGTGTGCGAGTGTGTGTGCATGTGTGTGCGTGTGTGTGTGCGCGTGCATGTGTGCCTCCTGTAACGGTCTGTCTGCGCGTTGCAGCCGCGTGTTTAAGGAAAAGGAGCGCTCTGTGACATGACTGACTGCCCTGTGCTGCCGCTAGCCGCCCGCATCACTTTGTGCTGCTAATCTATTCAGGATCTCCTGTAGAAGGAGGAGCAGTAATGCTGCTCTCCAGGAGCTCCCTGGGGACCCGGCGTTATACAGATCTTACATTATTTATCAAGGCTGGTGGGGCCTCCATTAGCCTCCTGCTCAGTTGTACGCTCCGTGTATAACAGGGCCAGGAGAGACCTGCTCTACTGCAGTTTGATACACACAGCCTGCTGCGGGTTACACACCGAGTGCCAATAGTGCATACAAAAGCACATTTTCACACCACCTTTGTCCTTTGCACCTTTTTAATCAAGACATTAATGAAGATGCCTGTTGCCAAGTTTGTGTAACGTGACAATCTATGCTGAAGCCCTCCAACTTTAATTAACCCTATGAACACCTGGACAAACTTGTACATGGACAATGCCGAGCCAGTGAACAGGAAATTATAGTATATGCCCAATCCTATAATGTTTTCCTCTTCACCAGCTACAGGCTGCAGATAGACATTTCCTGGCTCTATTATGGGGGGAGACAGGCATGGATCTATTCCCTCAGACTCCAGCTCTATGCTGCCTGCACACACTCTTCCTGACCCGTCACTGTGACCCTTCACCTTTCACCTTTCACGGGAGACCCCTTAACATGCAGTCAAAATGGCGGAGCTTATGAGAGGTGGCAGGTGTGGAAGTCTTCCTGGAGGACAGGCCTGTGGACTGCGGTCCAGTGTTCTCCTCGACCGCACAGTGCACGTTTCAGACTCGGGTCCAGAGTTCTGTATCAATCAGGGGCTTTCGACCCGTTGGACAACATGAGCCAAAAATCCAAATCAGAGTATCATGTGGGCCAAAAACCAAACCAAGCAATCCTATTCCCACAGAAAGACCGGTAAAGATATGAATAATATGATACATTTTCATCATTCATCACTAACATTTAAACTGTCAATACACACAATATAATACAAATAGACACACACATACAGACTAATATTCTAAAAATGTAGGTATTTTCTTCTTAGCATGATCTGGGCTGCATCATTATGCAGAGAGGGCTGCAGTGTGAGAAACACTGATATAAAGCTTGCGGTGGGTGGTCCATGTTCCATCATTTCTGTTGTAAACCTCCCTCTCGCCATTACGTACAGCATTCAGAAATCTAAACATCAAACCACTTCACCGCACACAGCCAATGGCAGAGCAATTTACACATTACCCATGCAAACAACAGTAATGGGCAAGCATTTTCCATTGTACCTCCTAAGGTTTCAATCATCATGAGATGCGTGACGTCAGAAGTGTCGATATTGCGGCTGTATAAAAAAATAAGCGTGCAAAGCGTTGCAATTGCAACTCTGTAGAAAAAGCATCCAGGTTTGATCAAAGAAATCAAAGCACTGAATAAAGTCCGGCACAAGAAGAAATCTGATCTGTCGTGCTGGGTGATGCGAACACATTTGTCCAGAGCTGTGCAGAGGCTGTCATGCTCTGCAGCTCGCTGGCCTGGATGCGCACATTACACATGGAAGCTGAAGAAAACCGATTTGGTACTCAGGCGTCAGTTTGCGAGAGACATGCACCCATCAAACTCTGTTCTCTTTTTGGAGGGTCAAAGTAAGAAGGGCACGGGGACCCATGACCAAAGGGACCACACCCTATACAGGATGCCAAGCCATCACAAGGGCATGCACATAGGCACACGCACGCACATGCACACGCACGCACATGCACACGCACACTCTCTCTCACACACACACACCCCAGGCAGAAGACAGCATGTCATTGGTTACTCCGATGTCTTCCCACAATCCAAAGAAAACTCCAGATAGAGGAGAACATACAATATCCCTCCAACCGACAGCAGCTTCATCCACAAGACCCCCTACCCCCCTCCCCCAAGAGCTGTGGAACAGCCTTGCCCCCTGCAATGCCCTGGTCACAAATAATTTAACTCTGCATCCAACTTATTCAACACTTACTCTTCAATTATTCTATTTCCAATGTACATCCAGATAGAGATTCCATGCAACTTAGAACTGTGCTTGCAAACTCCAACATTATACATGGCTGTATTCTTGTGATGGTCTATGTTAACACTTAGCTACTGCAATGGATACAGCAGATATCTGGAGTAGCACGCAATTCTACACTGCCTGTGTCCACAAAACATCTAGTCGCACTATAATTGGAAGAATGCACATCAGCAGAATTGTAAGATTGCAATCCTAAAATGCAAATTCATCTTGAGTCTGACATTGCTGTTGGAGCATGAATATTCATGGATACAATCATCAAGGACCTAAACAAAATTTTAACATGCAGAACAAAAACATCACCATGAGAAAAACTATTATACAATACCGAACACGCATACAACGGACTTCTGACCTGTTCAATGCACAACTAAAGTGAGCAAGCGTTTTAAAAATACCGCACGCGATAAACACTGCTATGATAATTAGCAAGCTAACTTGCTGGTTAGCTCTCCAGTATGACCGAAAAGTTTGAAGACTCACATTTAAGAACATGCAACATTAAAAACAAACACTGAATAATATAGTAATACCATTCAATAAATGTGGTAAGAAGAGAAACAACTCCAAGGTAACTTGGGTGTTGTGTCCAGAAAAGTGGAGTAAAGTTTACCTCCTATGCGAAGCGATTGCGGTGCGGGTGCGCTGCGCAGCTCGTTTCCAAACCTCCACACAGCCTGGCTCGGGCTGCTCTCCCTGGCGTCAGTGAGTCGCGAGCCGACTCACCCTCCGCACACCATTCAGTATCAGTCCGCGGGATCCTGTCTGGGCGGTCCGGGAGCCCCGCTTTTAGACATTAACATGTTCATGCACAGTGGATGGAAGGGATTATGTAACAGTACAACAATGTAACAATGTATTCTTTCCTTGAGTTCAGCCAGCTGGTCAAGAAGGCCTTGCCCGTTTTATGCCAAGTCCATTGTGAATGTATGTCATTTGTAGTATCAGGCTGTTTTTCAAATGCTAGTAGTTTGACTTGAAATGGAAATGGTCCTTTGAACATTACACTATATTACCTGCCACATCTGGTACTGATGATACTTTGAGTATAAGTGATTAATCAGAACTTAAGGAAATAATGATGGCATCTTATATCCACATGATCTCATTGAAAATAAGCAGCAGCAGAGAGAATGAGTAAGAATGTAACGCCTCCTTAAATCTTAGCTTGCTGTGACCCTGCATATCTGTGTTTGGAATTATAAGCGGTATAAAACAATCCTTAATCCAATTAAGGAGGATTATCAAGGTATTATCATTACATTTTGAGTAAAGCCTTAGTAAGTATAATGGAAAATGCAACTATCTATTTCAGAACTCCATCTACCTCTACAAATCCAATCAATTGGTCTTGGGCTTAACTGTAAAATATGTTTGTTTTTTTCCAAACCATTGAGTCTCTGAAAACAAATGGTGTAGCTCCCCATTTTGGCATTTCTGACACCCTCCTCCATCAGCAGCCATTGCAGGATCTCATCAAAGGGAGAGCACTAGCACTTGTGTCTGTTTGATCATTTAGATCAGGTCAGTACAGACAGAGCTTACAGTATCAGATGCATAGCTGTGTGAATACTGTGCCTCTTTGTCTCACTGTAGTGTTGCTTCATTCCTGCCAAAATAACAGCTTTTTGATGCAAAGATACTTTTGAGGGATCTGAAAAATTGGGGAAAATGTGAACATTTTTAAAGAGGAAAATGTGTGTGGATGCTTTTGAAGCATGTATTAATTACCTGGCAGAAGCTAATAAATACATACTTTATGGAGTTTCATGTGTAGCTCAACACAAGTGAAAATTGTTGAGTTTTCAACCAGAATGTTCAGGTAGCCTACACCTTCAGAATGTTCAGTTAGTGTGTTCTGCCATAAGGCTCAGTGAGTTTTATCAGAGCCTCTCATAATTGTCATTCTAAGCAGCTTGTTGTATATCTGTTTTCCAAACAAATCTGTTCGCATTTGATGGAATTGGATATGGATTGGATTTGTGCAAATCACAGTGGGAGTCATAGTTACTCTGCAGTGGAGCTAACACTATGTGCACCAGAGAATAATTTATTTTTTGCCCAAATGCACAAATCTCATATATACAACACATCACATGTACATCTATTTGTAAACAGCATCAGATATGAGTGGAAACAGGGCCAAAATGTTATGTGAAGGTTAGATAGTCAACATGAGAGTCCTGTTCTGTTGAATGTTCTGTTGTTCTGTTCTGATGGCGTGCTGTTCCAACATATTTATAATATGTGCAAAATGTGTTCAGTGAAAATCAGCCTTTGTATTATTAAAATAACACATATTTGTGTTTTGAAATTAAGAAAGGTCAAACATCTTTAAAGAGATGCAAAGTGTGGCAGTGGTTCATGTGTGAAGGATAATCATGGCATTCTTAATTGCAGCGGGTAACTATAAGACAAATAGGCAATGCTCATACAGGAGCAGTGAATCTTTTCACTTTAATATAGACTATCATGATTCATTTGTGTCAACTATGGTGATTCATTTACTGAGGCTTGACAAAAAAAGCTCACCACAGGTTACCCCTGGCATGTCAGAACAGACTCATCAATGAATCAAACACATTTCTTACTAATATGATGTTTATGCACCAAGAAAAAAATACTAGTATCCTTTATCTACTAAACATTGAGATGTTTTTGACTGTTTTAACTTGAAGCAAATGTGCATATTCATAAAACAAAATCACTTGAAAAAAGCCATATTAATTTATCCAGCAGCTTGATATTAAGCATTAAATGGGTAATCACCAAAGAAAAAAGAAAAAAATCCAACATGGGTACTACAGGTAGGCTGTATGGGCTATATCCACCAAAATTGGAAATCAAATTCATATCAGTGTCTTGCACCCACCAACTTTTGAGTGAAAGTCAAACACAGCTCTGATACCTTGAGGGATACACGCGTGCATGTAAATTGTAAGACCATTATTTTGTTCACAAGGTTAGGGTCAGGATTATCGCAAAAGTAATCAAAAAGATTCAGCGGGGACTAGATTATTCTCAAATCTGCCTTGACAGCGGAGGAAAACCATTCGTAGTGGGAGCTCGTAGTGCAGGTTACGTCACACGGCTGGCGACAGAATGTCTGAGTGAGGCAAAAGCAGGCTGCACGTGAATGTGAAATCTGGGAAAACAGTGCGAGTCTTAAAGCATGATGAGGAGGAACTGCACGAAAAGCGGCCACCGAAGCCCAGTCTAAATAAGAGAATAGTATTGAAAACACGCGCGGCCATGTGGTTGTTATTTTTTGTATTCGCCGTAGATTTACCTTCTAAAATGTTTCCTGCTGCTAATTGTATTAAACTCGGAATTTGACAAGTTGCCAGGTATAGCATTCATTACAGAAATGCAAGTAGGCTATAGAGATAAGATATATTATATTCAAATGAGATGTTTTAAATACTGAAACCATCCTTATTATATTTTTCCCTAGTCTGTTCCCCCCGAGGATTACTCATGCTCAACTATAAACCAATCCGATATATTTAATTGCATCATCTTACTGTGATCTCGTTATCCGTTTCAGACAATAAAAATCAAAGAAATGAATGATAAAATTGATCTGTTATATACTGTATAACTGTATTTTGTTTTGGTATAAAATAAGTGCCGTGTTTCTCCAGAACTGTAAATGATCGAGGCAAATGCAGAACATAAACATGTTCCAAAGTTTAAATTCGGAACCATAGGCCTATATTTATGCTCCAAACGGCGCTTCTTCAACAGGGCACAACCGCAAACTCCCAATTCATCACGTTTGCCTGATAGTCCCCTCCAGAAAGCAGCTGCGTTAATACTGTCCTATAGCAGCTGCTGTTTCACCTGTTTAGATCTGTTTATAATCTATGCCTATATTACATTATTCCAGCATGATAAATCGCCTACTTAGTTGCATAAGATGGTCAAGGGGAATATTATATTTTTCTCTATTGTTAAGTGTCTTTTATTTAAAGTAGACCTATATAAACTGGCGACGATGTAGGCCTATGCGTTCAAGCACACTTAAAGAAATACACTATGCTACATGAAATACTTTATTAAGGTCACCTATTGCTAAGAGCTACTGGAAGTAATATTAGATTCGACTGCATTCAGTGGATGGATAAAGCCGAAGGTTAATACTTAAGTTAAAAATAATGACGTCCTTACCATGATCAAAATGTATATGTATATGCCATGGAGCAAATTAGAGAAAGATAATTAGAATGAACTCAAGACAAGACCAATGGCAATTTATTTCACTCAGATTGACACAAATTGCATGTACGCTACTACACAAACACAAGAGGTTTTACTGTCTGATTTTTTGATATTCGAATTCGAGCAGTATATCCATCTCACTTGTCCTATGCCATAACTGTGTGTTAATAGTTTCTCAAAATGTGTGTACTGTACTTATTTTCAGACAAAATGTGCTCACCACTCTGCAGGACAGTGGGCGGTTTGCACAGGACAATTTTTCTCAATTTATAATAATTTAAATAAAAAAAAACTAGCCAATGGACTTTAGTGAACCTGGAGGAAAAATGTCCATGTGATTTTCAATCAAAATTTCAATCAACCCTACAGGTTATGGAGAACGTGATTTAACAGGGAAACATTATGTGTCGGCCTATCATTTTAACAATAGTCCTAAGAGCTTGTTCTCCAGAGCTGTTCCTGACCAAATGATGATGTCATGCCACAGCTGTGTGATGGGTTTTTTGTGCATGAGGAATGGGGGAGGGAGGTTTTAATGCAATATAGTTAGCCGTTTGTCAAATTTCCCCCCCACTCCCAGTTCCCCCCTGGAAGTCTTTGAGCTTCTAGTGCTATCTGCTTTCAACAGGCAGAGGATCTCCCCCCTGCCACCCCCTCAGAGTCTGAGGTCTAAAGCCATGACCCCCCCAAGGGAAATCCATCAATCAATGACAATTTGCCACAGCACTCAAGACACAACAACAGCCCTGATCCAGCCAGCTGCCGCTGACCTCTGATAACCCTCCGCAGAGGTCATTTTACGACCCAGCCGGATCTCATGTCTGCGGGGGTCACATTTCAGTCTGAAGTGCAAGCGAAAACCTATGAAACAAGCCAAACGCAAGTACCCTCTGTAGTAGCCTCAAGAAATTATTCCTGGTCATGGGTGGAACCAATACTGGGAGGAACTATTAACCTAATCTTGCTCTGCTTGTGTTTAATTCCTCAAATTGATGGTGTGCTTGTTTTATTCATAAATAATAGTATTATTTAGTTATTAATATTGTTAATAGGTCAGGAAATCATTTTCCAAATATTGGTTCAACTATGGTTTTCCTGATTTCTCCCTCAAAAAAAGGTCAAATGAATTTTACTTCACCTTTTAAATTCTTGTCACCCAGTCCTACATGCTGATGGTTTCAGAGCACAACAAATAAATCTGCATATGTAAGAAAGTATACTGGACTCCACCCCAAGATTGCTGTAAAATATCTACATTTCACAATTAATTTTCAGGTTCTACCACACAGACCTGTTAATTTCATCCCCTCTGTTCTGCATCACGATCATGTCTTCACTTTGTGTAGCTATTTGCATCCTATATAAATACTGCTTGGCTGAATTTATGAAGATCATGCCCTGGATTCAATCAACATTTTTTCCTCAACACTGACATAACATTACAGTACATGAAAATGTGCATGGTTTTCTTGAACAATTATTAAAGTTTAACAAACTGGCCAAACAGAGTTTATGAATGAAAAGTGTAATGCATCTACTTACTGGTAAGACAAAGTTAAGGACAAATGTGGACTGAATAGAGGTGTCTGTCATATTGTGCGTTTAATGCAGCATAAGGTTTACTAGAATGCAGCAAGGTGATTATGCATGTTATATTGCCATCTGTTGGTGGTCAATGGCAGAGTCCACAAAGCCAGTTCATCAAACCCTCGCCGGTTCTGCTCTCTACTGTAATTAAATATTATTAGACTTTCAGTGACACATGGAAAATATCAGACACATTTTGTTGAACCCACCTAGTTTCATTGTTCAGTTTCTAAATATACAGTATGTGTATGAATCTTTTCAGATGCAATTCCAGCTGAGCTCAAGGTTGTTAAAAAAAACAATGCCAGTGCCCCCACCTGAACTATAAACCTCCCAACAGCTCCATTTCCTCACAATAAGTTAGCAGTTACTAAAATTGTGATACAAGCATTTGGTTTCCTACAAAAACAAATGTCAAACAACTTTGCTTTGAAACACCCTCAATTCTTAAAGGAGTGGTCTCCTTTGGGTGTACTTTGAAGTTAAGATATAGCTTTGAGAAATGGTCATCTGAGGTAACCACAGGGTTTGTAGTGGTTTTTTTGTTTTTTTCTTTGCCTGCGAGAAGTGTTTTGTGCCTGCAAAGCAACATGTGCTATCTTTTTACTGTAAACACGGTCCACAATAGTCATAGTGATCATTTCTACAGTGCCAGATTAAGGCATTGCACTCAGTGCACACCAGCAAAGGTATCAATTATTGGAGAACACAGAAACTTCAAAGACAGATATTTTTTTATTATTAAATAAACAAAAAAACTGTTATAGGTCATTTTACACAAACAACCCTTCTCCTAGCTTGACAATATAAACATGCATAGGTAGTTTCTAAATATCCTACGGTTCAAACACCTCAACAAGCTTCTGCAATTGAGGAATAGGTAGCCTCCTGAGAGAGACAGAGAGAGGAAGAGAGGATAGGAAAAGAAAATAGGGAAGAGGGAAAGATGGGACAGAGGAGGAGAAAGGGGGAAGGAGTAAGAGTTAAAGAGAGGTATGGTGCGTGCAACAGCAGTGTCCAGCTTGAGGACTATTAATGAGTTCCAATTTATGGAACATTCTAGGGGAAGAAAAAAGAAAAAAAGAAAGAAAAAAAAAGAATCTCTGCTAATTTTAGTCCCTTTGTCTTGTGCTATATATACACGTCTTATAAAAAAACAGTGTTGTTGGTCAACACCAATGAGGTCACATTATACAGGGACCGACCTACTTCAAGATTAAAAAGGCAAAACTGTTCTGAAATGTTAAATCAGAGCCCTGTCACATATAGCACAATAATCATTGTGCTTCAGTGTCACCACTATATGCTATATGATTATGAACTAACGTTCAGTGTGTCAATCAAATCCCCCAAATTCCCTCTTGCTCCATGTTTCCATCCTCCAGGTTCTTTTGCCATTGCAGCAACTACAGTGGAAGTGGAAGTGGGGTAGTTGCACACAGAGGTAGGTGTAAGTGGGGTATAGCCCATTTTTAAAAACCAGACAAGGGGCTTTTGCAGTGAAAGATTATGAAAGAAGGCGGTTGGGGTAATCGCAGAGATGTGGATGAGGGTGGGGTGTTGCAGCAGTAGAATGGTGACGTTTGGCTTATTAGCAGACGGACAGGCGAGAGATTTGGGGCATTTGCAAAGGGAGAGGGGTAATGGTTGGAGTAACTACAAATAGGTAGGGTACGAGCAGTAGAATAAGTTTTGTGGTATTTCCAGAGGGACAGTGTGGAGGTGGGGTGCTTGCTGGGAGAGATGGGCAGAGGTGAACTAGGGTGGAGGCGGGTGTGGGTGTGTGTTGGGATTTGGTCACAGGGAACAACGGCATCAGTGTACAGCTCTTGGGGCCTTGGGGCAGCTGGCCATCGGACTCTGGGCCGGGCCGAACCTCCCCACACACCTCCGGTCTCACATGATGTAGACCTTCTCGGCCTGGGAGAAGCTGAACACCTCTTTGGTTCTGGGGCAGGTGATCTTGTCATCTTGGCGAATGGAGAGCAGAGACTGAGGGGGCAAACAGGCGGTGATTATGAAGACTACAACAGAGACCAGCAGCTGTTTCACAATCTACACACGCATCACACGACAATTTAAATCTTTTTTCTATAACTTTTCTGCTAAATTAGAAAAAAACTGTCAATGAGGCGAGTTTGACTCATTTCAAGATTTGAGTGAGAATTTTACTTGTCAAGCAAACAGTAAAATAAAACAACCTAATATTTTCTACTTGAGAAAAAGATCTTAAGTCTTATTACAAGACAAATACGCTAGTTAAGACAGCCATTTTCTGAAGTGCTTAAGCATTGAATATATGTAAAATGGCAAGAATGTTTCAGTGAATCAGTGAATGCAAACAGTGCCAAAATATCTTAAGTTAGAAGATGGATATAATTTTATAATAATATCTGTATTTAATGACAATCTCTTAACAGTCTGAAGGGAAGTGAGACTGTATAAATCATCTCTTTAAACTGACACTGGAATAAGTCTTGTTGCCCTGTTCCTGCAGGTCAGACGGACAGGACATACAGTGCAGTTCGTAAGAATTTGGACAGTGGTGCAATTTCTGCGCTTTTGACTCTATACTCCAGTATATTGCATTTGAAATGAAATATTAAAGTGCAAACTGTCACCTTTAATTTGAAAGCATTTACATCCATATTGAGTGATCTACGTTGGAATTATATCCCTTGTTATCCATAGTCCCCCTCCCCCATTTTAGAGGACCAAAGTTAATTGGACAATTAGCTTCTCAGCTTTTGGATTAGTCAGGTGTATACAATCACTACCTTATCACAGAGATAAGGTTTTATCTCGTTTTGATTCTAGGCTTTTGATTACCTTTGGAATCCGTTATTGGCAATTGTCAAAATGAAGATCAGAGTTGCCAATGTCTAAGAAGCCATTATGAGGCTGAGAAATAAGAAAAAAAGATGCAAAAAGGGATGAAGTCCTTCACTAATCACCTGATATGGATGTAAAACCCCCAAATTAAAGGGGAGTGTCTGCTCATTAAGGCCATTTTCATTGTTTGATTTCCAACGTGCTGGAGTATTGAGCCAAAAAGACTGCACTGAGAAAGAATTTGGGGGGGGGGGGGGGGGGGACTGAGTGTTTTACTTTTTTACAGAAAAAAGCAGGGGTCCCAGCAGGAATCTGTGTGGGACGCAGATTGCACACACAAGCACGTGGCACACATTGTGTCTTTTTGAATGACTCACATTGTACCCATACACGTAGCCATTGGGCAGCATCATGGGTGGGTTGTTCTCGTTCATCACCTCTCCCGAGATCTTGCACACCAGCCGGGAGTTGGCGCAGTGGGCCATGGGCAGGGGTTGGGCCAGCTTGTTCAGAGACTTGCTGCACACGGGACAATCTGCATTCTTGGAAGTGCCATCCTCCTTGTAGCATTGCCTGGAAACACTTAGGTTAAGGAGCATGGGCATAGGGCCTTGTCATGGGCCATGTTAAATTAAGCCAATTTCCTAAATTGCAAGGGGAGCACTCATTATTTTGAGAACACATTTGTCAATGTTCTGGCACAAAATACCAGTCAATAATTTTGGCAGTGAGCCTTAAGCACACACTAGAGAAACAGCAATAATAGAGATAATCATTTTTGACACTGTTCCATGACTTCATAGGCAGGTAATTCACACATTGGATAGTCACACACATTGACTGGTGAAACCCCCTTCAACCACATATGCAGTTGGGAACCGAAACTCCAGTGGACACACTTGGGGTTTGCTTTCTTTGCTTATGATTAGTGGCATTAGTAACATTCCATACAGGCTACAGCTCTCATTTGTGACAGAAACTACAAGATGTAATGGATACAGGTCCACTAGTCTCGGCGGGCATTGACTGTAGAGAAAAGGCAGACCCCTTTCTCCCCCTAACAAAGGCCTTTCACCTCACCCTCAAAGCACAAACAGAATGTTTTGTAAAATAAAAGGCAGATTAAGACTGAGGAGACGTGGGTGTGCACTCTTCAAGGGTTCTGAATTTCTGTTTGTTTACACTAGGACTCGAAACTGTACTGTCCTCTCAGGTCCACTTTTGCACGTGTTCTTGTGTTTGATTTGCACTTTGTTGTACGTCGCTCTGGATAAGAGTGTCTGCTAAATGCCACGTAATGTAATGTAATGTTGGCAGTTGTGAGGGTGAATAGCAGGGCGCGCACAGTGACCGCTCGAAGGATACGGTGTTTTTATAGCGGACAGTCCGGCCTGGAGTGTGATGGTGAAAACGGAGTTGTTTCCCAGCTGGTGCAGTCTGTAGTTGTCGTATCTAAACTGCTGGATCAGCATCTTCCACCGAGCAGGGTCCAGGAGGTCCTAGCAGAACAGAGACGTACCAGATCAACAGGCTGCTCTTCGCAGTTCACTCCTGTCCATTTCCTAAGTTCCATAATCAATGCAAGATGTTTCTAGAACTATTCCAGAGCATAATAGCCAAAAACAGGTGATTTAGAAGATAACAATCCTATTCCACACCCACTCAGGCTTTGTAAATATAGGCGTTTGATAATGTTTTAATGAAACAAAATAATTAAGGATAGTTTTGTAAGGATAGTACAACGTTGATTGCCATTTGTAACAAAATTTCCCATTTGCTACTACATGAATTTATGGTCTCTACCCTATTATGCTTCCACTGTTGTACAGTAGCTACAAGTACCTGCCATGGAACTGCAGATACAAAATAGCCAATAACTAATTGCATCATATTGTGTGACATACAGATGTGGAGAGTGTGAGTGAATAAACACGGTTACCTTGTAGGGGGAGATGTGAGTGTCTGAGGGGAAGGCCAACATCCCCATGGCCTGCCGCACCTCGTCCAGCTGCCCCCCCTCAGCTTGGCTAAAGTGCTTGCGTGCATGCCTACGATGTCAAGACATTAAATGGTAAATTGGCATTCATATAGCGCCTTTATCCAAAGCGCTGTACAATTGATGCTTCTCATTCACCCATTCATACACACACTCACACACCGACGGCGATTGGCTGCCATGCAAGGCGCCGACCAGCTCGTCAGGAGCATTTGGGGGTAAGGTCTTGCTCAGGGACACTTCAACACAGCCCGGACGGGGGATCGAACCGGCAACCCTCCGACTACCAGACGACTGCTCTTACTGCCTGAGCCATGTCGCCCCGGTTAATTAAAGCATTGGTTACATTAATGCATTAATTAATTAATTAATGGTTGCATTGATACATAAATAAGCAAGAATGTTACATAAATAAGCAACAAATGTCCGCCTGCGTTATGATTCTCTCCCCCCGTCATGAAATAGCTGAATTATTAGTGCTCCAACTGCCAATTTCAACAAAAATAGTCAAGCCACTATATTTAAAGCAAGTGCAAGTAAAGCTATTCTTATCTGCTTACAGAGATACGGTTGGACATTTGGAGGGGTCAGTGCTCAGCAAGCAGCTCAATTAATCATGTTCTCTCCCCAGACGTGTTTAAATGTGTCATCTCTTACCTGCGAAAGCTACTGAAATGAATGTGCTTTTCCTAAACCACTCAGGGAAATAGCTGTGACAGGTTTGTGAAAGCCAATTATGCCAGCGATTACCGTATCGCTCATCTGACAAATCCATCTCCTCCCAGATTCACTGCGACTGCCCAAAATATATGATTTCTACTTATCAGGCCGCCTTCATTACTATGCTGATAAACAGTGATTCTAATTAGCTTCCTTGGTGCATTGTTCCAGAGTGCTGATAGCCCCTCAGGGCTGTGCTGCCTGAGGAAGTAGGGAGGAGAGCGCCCCCTACCTGACGCCGTCCATGCGCTTGTTCTGCCGGATGAGCTCAATGAACTCCTGAATGCGCAGGCTGAACTCCAGGCAGCTCTGGAAGAAGAGGTACATATGTGACTAAACGCACACTGAAACACACACAGAACTGACAACAGGAGGCTCCACTCTCTCTCACTCTCTCTCTCTCTCTCTCTCTCACACACACACACACACACACACACACACACACACACACACACACACACACACACACACACACACACACACACACACACACACACACACACACACACACACACACACACACACACACACACACACACACACACACACACGTATAACCAGAACTACATGTATGCAATCGTCATTTACACATTTACATAAGTTCATAACATATCAGCCTCCTTGGTTATCTTGGACCTCCGGCCAAATGAAGTGTGGTATATTATCTATTATTATGTACATAATTCAGTCAGGTTACACTGACTGACCTATGACCCACAGAGTGTTGGAGGGCTGAGACAGCCCATAGGGTAGTGGACTAGAACAAGTGATCACTGAGCAACTGTCCCTGTCACTCATACATGGGGTTAGGCCCTATACCTTCATTTTGCGGAGGCGGGACTTGTTGTCATGGCACCAGGCAAGGCAAGTAGCAGTTTCCTGTCGCTCCAGAGACTCCTCCACCTCTTTGGCAGTGAGGAACATCTCAATGTTGACCAGATCCTGAGGAGCACAGGGCAGGCCAGGAGCAATGAGGGACCACACTTTACAGTAAGGTTAGTTGGTATTAATGCAGTTAACATGAATTAATGAAGTGCAAATGCAATAAGCATGAAATTAATTTTTAAGAAACGCATTCACTTTTTGGATTCCAATATGAATTGGCATTTACTAATGTAGTTGTTACCATGAATTAACAATGCAAAAAAACATTAGTACAGCTGCACAACTGAACTTTTCAGTAGCTAGTTAGCAACTCCATTAGTTAAAGCCAATTCTTGTAACCTTACTGAAAAGTGTTACAGTGGAAGCTAATGATGCCAACACTCATTACACTGTACTGAGGCATTTATCAGATGCTCTCATCTTAAACGGCTCACATTTGTTCATTTGTCTTAGTTTTAGAAACAATCAATTTATACAGCTGTATATTTACCGAAGCAATTGAGGTTAAGTACCTCACTCAAGGGTACAACAGCTGTGCCCCACCTGGGAACTGGAACCATAAACTATAATATATAAGCCCCGTTCCCTTAGCATTGCGCTACACTGCTGGCCATGCCACGCGGGTCACTACAAACAGAGCGCTACCAGTGTTAGCGGGAGACACGCATGAAATAAACTCTGTCTGTATCTCATATTCTTAGCAATGAGGTAATCTGTATGTTCTATTTTAGGAATGAGCCCTCTTTGGTGGACTGTATCTGTATACCCATCCCACTGAATGGAAATTTACAATCCCAGGTCACATCCCTAGAGCAATTTATTCTCCTTCTTTGGCTGCATGAACATTAAGCAGTCCTCTGTCCCTTGAGCTAGGTAATGGAGAGATAAAGGTAACCAATATACATTTGACACGCTCATTTACGCCGTGGCTTTAAAGGAAGAATATCAGAGGAATGAGCCTTTATGTTGATGTGCTGAAGCTCTGGAGCTGGGGCGTTCGTGGCAGGTACAAACAGGCTCAGACACGCCGCAGCGGAATCCCAGCCAGGGACAAAGGAGCTCTGATGATTGAGATGTTTTGCGTGCAATCGGGCATTCATTCTCCAGCATAGCTCCTCGCCCCTGATCCTTAAGGAACCTCACAGTAAAAAAACTAGAGAAAGGGTGTTTGTGCACCCAGTGTGTATGCGGGTTTTTTAACAGAGACTCTTTTTCAGTTAAGGCTGCTGAAAACTTGACGTCTTAATAGCTTTAGCCTTAACACAACGCTATGCTTATCTCTTCAGATAACACACTGATCCTGTATCAGGTGAGTGTCTCCTTGTACTTGAGCAAAGCGCTGAAGGGATGTTGCTGAGTGTTTGCTGAGCTGACATGATTTCCCATTTTATTCAACGTGTATTCAATCAGCTCAAAAATAATACTAAAGGAAACATTTGCCACACAGAACATCACAGAATTGTGAGGTGACAATTATGGTTCTGAATATCTAAGGTCTCCAGGACAGAGGTTGGTGGTTCAGCGCCAGTGTAGCCACAATAAGATCAACGCAGCTGTTGGGCCCTTGAGCAAGACCCTTAACCGCGCAATGCTCCAGGGGGGATTGGCCCCTGCTTAGTCTAATCTACTGTAAGCAGCCTTGGATAAAAGCGTGAGAACAGTGATAACAGTTTGGGAACAGGGTCATTCCCCCACCTCGATGCCGCTCTGCTGCGCCAGCTTGACGGCGGTGTTGTAGTATCCGCAGCGCAGCAGGTGCTCCACCATCATGCGGTCCATGCGCTTCCTCTTCCAGGCCCCGGCCGCCGCCGGCTGGTCGCTGCTGTGCTCCTTCAGGTGCTCAATGCGCCGCTTGCACAGCTTGGCACTCTCGTCCTCCGCCTGGATCGACTCCACCGCCTGAACAAAACAGCCACGGGGAACTCTGCTGTGAGGCCCTCAGAGCGCCCACGGGGAACTCTGCTGTGAGGCCCTCAGAGCGTCCACGGGGAACTCTGCTGTGAGGCCCTCAGAGCGCCCACGGGG
Source organism: Conger conger (assembly GCF_963514075.1). Taxonomy (NCBI): domain Eukaryota; kingdom Metazoa; phylum Chordata; class Actinopteri; order Anguilliformes; family Congridae; genus Conger; species Conger conger. The sequence goes on along the minus strand of NC_083765.1, from coordinate 32,618,706 downwards.
AACTTTGCTGTGAGGCCCTCAGAGCGCCCACGGGGAACTCTGCTGTGAGGCCCTCAGAGCGCCCACGGGGAACTTTGCTGTGAGGCCCTCAGAGCGCCCACGGGGAACTCTGCTGTGAGGCCCTCAGAGCGCCCACGGGGAACTCTGCTGTGAGGCCCTCAGAGCGCCCACGGGGACCTCGGCTGTGAGGCCCTCAGAGAACACTCACAGGTGCGTATGCCCACATGGAACATTCCAGCAATGCCCCCACCCACGTGGAACACTCCTGCAATGCCCCCGCCCAAATGGAACACTCCTGCAATGCCCCCACCCAAATGGAACACTCCTGCCATGCCCCCACCCAAATGGAACACTCCTGCAATGCCCCCACCCAAATGGAACACTCCTGCAATGCCCCCAACCACATGGAACACTCCTGTAATGTTCAGCCAACTGGGACTACTGTGGGCAGGACGTACCCACAGCACACCCAAAGCAAGCACCTACACACAGGGAACACGCATTAGAAAACACACAGGAAGCACACATATGAGAAAACACACACGGGCAACACTCCTGCACACAAATGACATGAAAGACGCTCACATACGCAACGACCTTGAAGGCAGGTCAAAGAAAGCAGGAAGCAGCGTGGTTCCTGTGAAGTTCACGTTTAGAGTCCTCTTTCCAGCTCACCTTCCTCTTGAGAGCGCTGAGCTTCTCCACCACACCGTCCAGCAGAGACACCACTGAGTCCATCACCGGGAAGCTGCTCAAGGTCTTTTCCAGCTCCGCCACGGCCATGGTCACATGACTGGTCTCGCGGTCGATGTTCTTCTGCGCAGCCCGGAAGCGCTTGTTCAGCGTCTCATAGGGTACCTGTGCACATGGGCATTTTCTATAATGTGGAATACACCTCAGACTACCCAATCTGCTTAAATTTAAATGCATCAAAAACACATTCCAGTAGTGCTATTCACACTGACTTTTCCATCAGAACAAGGTCCGTTTAATCCTGCTTAAAGCAGGCATTAAAAGCCCTTGTAAACACAGCCTAGCTGTTTAAACAGTGCCATCTCAGAGTGTATACGTGCATTAGCGCCCGAAAAGGCTACAAATGCTCAGCACTAAATTCCTATCATGCTTAGTGGCATTACAGTAATCATACAATAGGAAGAAAGAAACATAAATATTCAACCTGAGTTGACATGGAGACAATTTTTCAGTTCACAGTTCAACCCAAGTAGAATGTGACAAATATTGCATAGTAATCTTTAAGATGATCAAATCTCATCTTTTCCCAAATATGGCATTGCTAAAGTGTGCACAACAGAAGCATTCAGCCACATATGCACACGATTCTAACACTCCTCCAGTATGCAGAGTAACCCCAAAAGGCCCTATCCCTCTCAGACCAACACCACAGTTGACCTGTCCAGTCAGTCTGCCAGATAAGTCCATGACATCAATGCCCACTCACTCTAACTGAACTGCACACATTTTGCAGCAGGAGCCAAAATATTGAACGGGTTCAATGTTGATTCGTCCACTCTCAGCTGTGTTCGCTCTTTATGTGGCCTGGAGTGGACCGCCTTCCCTCTTATCAAGCAGCTGTAGCACAATCAACTTCAAAAAGGCTCAGTGTGGTGGCTGGTAAAACCAATATCATCGACGATTTCAAAAACATGGGAGCAGTGCGCACTGAGCCCTTAACATGGCTATCAGGTCCACCGGGTCTGACAACATATGGAATTTGGCCGTTTAACTGCTCTGCAAGCTAATTCCTGTGATTGTACCGCGATCGTTCGTTTTCGTGGACACAGCGCATTAAACTTTAAACCCACAACAAAGCATAAATGTCCGGTCGGTGATCCAAAGCAGTGTCTATCCAACGAAATTGCACATCGAATAATTAGTTCCACAAACGGGTACATAAAGATGCTTTAACAGTGCACACCACACCAATCTGTTCACAATAAATAGGGTAAACGTGCAACAGTGAACACAGAGTTTATATGCACTTACAGCGTTAGCATTAGCTACACAATTAGTCCAGGATACCACATCAAATGTGGTTGCTCGTAAGCAAGCTAGACGGCGTGACTGTCAGCTTGACAAACGCGACCATTTTTAAGACTGCACTGGCTGCATTCGCAAAGGTCTATAAAGTTATTGTTGTTAGCTACCAAAACGTAGTTTTTAAGATGCGTATTTAGTACAAAGATTTAGGTGCGGAGTAAAACGACCAGGGGTCTTCTTGACTGTTAAATAGCTCAAAACATTAGCTGGCTGCTAATACATTACACTGCACTGAGCAAGACATGAAACACCGCCATTGCATCGTGTTGTAGTTAGGCTAGGGAGGTATATTAGAAACGGTAACGTTAATTATAATTGACAAAGCCCATCGGAGTTAAAATAGTTAGCTAACATAACGTTAGCTAATCGTCGAATTAGATATGCATCCAGGTCAGTTTGTTAAATCAAAAGTAGAACGAATATGTTAGCTCATATACTAGAGATAGCTAACGTTAGCTATCACGACGTTAACCCACTGATAAATTCTTATTTTTTTTATTCGTATAAATATTCGTATAAACTCATTGTAGCTCACATTACACGAGACATGCACTCGTCGTCATCTCGCTAGCTAACGTTAACGTTACCTCTAAAAGATAACATCAATCGACAGCTCTCCGACGCAAGACGAAGGGCTGGGTGGCAATACTGTAAAATAGGACAATGTCGGTAGTAGCATATTTCTCGATGTGAGCTATTAATGAATGAACTTGTACTTACTTAAGTTAAAACATTTTTAATCAAGCACGAAAATAGGGTGACCAGCGTCGAGCAAGTGACATTTGCTCGACAACCAATCAACCAGAAAAATGCCAATGCATGTTTAAAACATGCTAACTGTTATAATACAGTCAATTGTTATAATTAGTATATAGCTAGCAATATAACCTTGCTAGATTGACGTCCTAAAACTACTCGGTAAATTATCGTGAGCTGGCTAGTAAT